>NW_003307610.1:740288-741741 GCF_000143455.1 Volvox carteri f. nagariensis
ACGGTCGGTAACCGGCATGTTTATACCATAGGGCAGACAGGCAGACACAAGCAGGTGATGTTGGGGTAACAAAAACACACAGACAACCACACAATCACAGCACTGTTGGGGCACATGGTGGAGTTGGGGTAACATGAAAACATGCACACACACAGACAGAGAGAGAGACACACACACACACACAGAGAGAGAGAGAGAGAGACACACACACACACACAGAGACACACACATACACGCATACAAGCACACAGAGAGAGAGACACACACATACATACACACACACAGAGTCTCACACACATACACACACACACACACACAGTCTCACACACACAGTCACACACACATACACGCACACAGTCACACACACACACAGTCTCACACATACATGTACACACACACACATTGTAGCAAGCTACATTTCCCATAGAATATTTCAACGATTACTCTTGACAATAACTGTTAATTCGTTAATGATTCGACTCGAGTTTTGTACATGTTATGAGTTTCGTCACATGTCTCGAACATGGCGGTTGTTCGCAGCAAACCCTTAGAATACTTCAACGATTACTCTTGACAATAACTGTTATTTCGTTAATGATTCGACCCGAGTTTCGTACATGTTACGAGTTTCGTCACATGTCTCGAACATGGCGGTTGTTCGTAGCAAACCTAATGGGCTGGGGCCCCGGGGCCCCACCGACATTATCCTAGTACGGCAGGACCATGGTAGGGAATGTCCGGCAGGTAGGCCGAGATATAAGCTACCCGGGCGGGGTGCACTGGCCAGACACTGAAGTATCACGAATACTAGGTGTTCGGAGTTCAAGTCTCCGCTGCCGCCATATAGATTGTTTTTGTATACGCGTCTATGCAGACTAGTGCTTGCCTCGGCGAGGACTGTCAACTCAACGCTTCCGGGTAACAGGCTGTTGGGAGTTAGAGATTGATCAACGTCATGACCAACCTAACAGCTGTGAGCACACAGCACGCACCTGCAGGCTTTGTGACTGCAGGGCGGTTCAAGGCGAAATGCATGCCTTTGTGAAATGCCCGGTGTACACTAGTACACGGGCTAAGTACGAACATGACCTCGCGTTTCAAGGGTTCAACGTGCACACGATTTCACTGAGGCCCCACCCCTGGCACTAGCCAGGTTCCCCTCGGAAGTCTGGGAGACCCGGCACGTTGCTCTATGGCGCTTCATATGCTCAAGTGGACGAGGGAGGACAATGATGGTCCACCATGTAACTGCACTTCAAACGATTTACCGTCCATGGGCACGCCAGCTTTTATGGACAACCCCGCACTTGTATGGAACTTGTAACACACTCAAACACATACAAAGACAGACACACAGACACACCCACCCACCCATTTCAGTCAAACACACACACACACACAGACAGACAGACACACGGACAGACAAACAGAGACAGACAAAAGGAGAGACACA
>NW_003307610.1:741791-746354 GCF_000143455.1 Volvox carteri f. nagariensis
TCTCCGAGCTTAAGTTTTCCCAAAGCTCTCAGCCCAGTGCAGAGAGACTGTACGTCCTGTACTTGATCAAGTACTGCACATACAGTCTCTCTGCACTGGGCTGTGAGCTTTGGAAAATATAAAAGATACCCGTGGGAGCATTTNTTAGTCATGAAGCTTCAGACTTAAGTCAGACTCTTCATCTATCTTCATCTAGCTATCCATGCCTACGTACCTAATCTATCGAGATAGACAGACAAACAGACAGATGGGTAGTTGTATACAAACAGACAGACAGACAGGCAGACACAAGCAGGTGATGTTGGGGTAACAAAAACACACAGACAACCACACAATCACAGCACTGTTGGGGCACATGGTGGAGTTGGGGTAACATGAAAACATGCACACACACAGACAGAGAGAGAGAGACACACACACACACACACACACAGAGAGAGAGAGACACACACACACACACACAGACACACACACACACACAGAGAGACACACACACACATAGACACACACACACACACAGAGAGAGACACATACACGCACACAAGCACACAGAGAGAGAGAGACACACACACATAGATACACACACAGAGTCTCACACACACACAGAGTCTCACACACACAGTCACACACACATACACGCACACAGTCACACACACACAGTCTCACACATACATGTACACACACATTGTAGCAAGCTACATTTCCCATAGAATATTTCAACGATTACTCTTGACAATAACTGTTAATTCGTTAATGATTCGACTCGAGTTTTGTACATGTTATGAGTTTCGTCACATGTCTCGAACATGGCGGTTGTTCGCAGCAAACCCTTAGAATACTTCAACGATTACTCTTGACAATAACTGTTATTTCGTTAACGATTCGACCCGAGTTTCGTACATGTTACGAGTTTCGTCACATGTCTCGAATATGGCGGTTGTTCGTAGCAAACCTAATGGGCTGGGGCCCCGGGGCCCCACCGACATTATCCTAGTACTGCAGGACCATGGTAGGGAATGTCCGGCAGGTAGGCCGAGATATAAGCTACCCGGGCGGGGTGCACTGGCCAGACACTGAAGTATCACGAATACTAGGTGTTCGGAGTTCAAGTCTCCGCTGCCGCCATATAGATTGTTTTTGTATACGCGTCTATGCAGACTAGTGCTTGCCTCGGCGAGGACTGTCAACTCAACGCTTCCGGGTAACAGGCTGTTGGGAGTTAGAGATTGATCAACGTCATGACCAACCTAACAGCTGTGAGCACACAGCACGCACCTGCAGGCTTTGTGACTGCAGGGCGGTTCAAGGCGAAATGCATGCCTTTGTGAAATGCCTGGCGTACACTAGTACACGGGCCAAGTACGAACATGACCTCGCGTTTCAAGGGTACAACGTGCGCACGATTTGACTGAGGCCCCACCCCTGGCACTAGCCAGGTTCCCCTCGGAAGTCTGGGAGACCCGGCACGTTGCTCTATGGCGCTTCATATGCTCAAGTGGACGAGGGAGGACAATGATGGTCCACCATGTAACTGCACTTCAAACGATTTACCGTCCATGGGCACGCCAGCTTTTATGTACAACCCCGCACTTGTATGGAACTTGTAACACTACAGACAGACAGAGACAGACCGACAGACAGAGACAGGCAGACAGACAGACAGACAGACAGACAGACAGACGTCCTTGGTGGAGTCCCATGGTGGAGTACTCCTCAGGCTACATCAACGCTTGTGGCACCAGCTCGATTTCTTCTCTCTCTCTGTCTCTTCTCTCTCTTCTCTCTTTCTGTCTGTGTGTGTAAACACTCATGTGGTACACACACACGCCCCCCATGTACACACAAGCAGGCGATGTTGGGGTAACAATAAAACACACAACCACCCACACACAACCTCACACGCACACACATGACTGTTGGGGTACATGGTAGTGTTGGGGTAACATGAAACACACGCAATCACAGTCCTGATGGGGCACATGATGGGGTTGGGGTAACATGAAAACATGCACACACACGGCCACAGAACTATTCGGGTATATGTTGGTGTTGGGGTAACATAAGACACAGAGACACACAGACAGACAGAGACAGAGAGACACAAACTCACACACACAGAGTCACACAGAGTCACACAGAGTCACACACAGTCACACACAGAGGCACAGAGACACACATACATAAACAGAGACACACACAGTCAAACGCACACAAAGACAGACACACACAGTCAAACACACACTAAGACAGAGACACATACATACACACAAAGACAGAGACACACACACACACACACACATACACACATACACACATACACACAGACATACTCACACACATAAACCTGCCTGTCATGCATTATTCTTCTACATCATATCCTGTCAGCCAAACATCTCATTTCCGAATTGGTGGGTGCCCATCAAACAGATAGAGCAGCATCCGAGCAGCATCTCCTACTTCCTGCTCTGCTGCCGCTGAAATGTTGCTGCTGCTTCCGAAACGGAGGATGCTGCCCTGCTGCACCGGAGGCAGGCGGCTATAGCCCATGCTACCATCCCGTCCTTGATGACCACGCCGGTTCTCAGCACGTGTTCCCCACACAAGATGAAACGGGTTGATGCATGCACGCTCGTCACAGATGTGCATCACATCATACTGTGTGTGCGGCAGCACATGTTGTTGTTGAGGTTGCTGCTGGGGTTGTTGCTGCTGCATAGACGGGACAGCAGACACTGGATGATGGTTGGGCAACAGGAGGAATGGAGGAGGTCCACGGAAGGCCCACAAAATGAGCCGGCATGCATTTGTGGAGCTTGTGTACACATCAAGATCCGCACCCCCCTTACTGCAATAAGCGGCCTTGGTGTTCTTGCATTTTACCTGTGTCTTCTTGCCCCGCTGCAGCTGTTGCTTCTGGGGTTTGGTGCCCTGCTTCTTGGGGCGGGCATCCTGCTGCGCCGTCATTGTGTTCTGCTGCTTCTGCCGCTGCTGCTGCTGCTGCTGCTGCTGCTGCTGGCTTCTGGTGTTTGGACGACGGTGGCTGTTGCTCCCAGGAGCAGCAGCAGCCGCCGCCGCCGCCGCCGCCGCCGCAGCTGCAGCCGCAGCAGCCGCCGCAGCCGCCGCAGCCACAGCAGCAGCAGCAGCGCCACCAAACAGCAGGCGTGCCTTCTTGTTTGGGTATTCCTTCCGTCGTGGCATCATCATTGCTGGTGGCTGTCGTGTTGGCGGCTTGATTGTTGTTGTGATGGTTGCAGGCGGGGTGGTGGGCAGGGTTTCAGCATTATGAATGGTGGAGATGATGTGCTGCTGCTGCTGCTGCTGCTGTGGTGGTGGCGGTGGTGGCAGCGACGGTTTGGAGGGGCTTGCTGCTGCTAGTCTACTTTCTGCTCCTACTCCTACTCCTGCTCCTGCTCCTCCGCCTCGATCTTTATCCAGCATCATCTCCTGCTCCTGCTCCTGCTCCTGCTCCTGCTCCTGCTCCTGCTCCTGCTCCTGCTCCTGCTCCTGCTCCTGCTCCTGCTCCTGCTCCTGCTCCTGCTCCTGCTCCTGCTCCTGCTCCTGCTCCTGCTCCTGCTCCTGCTCCTGCTCCTCCTCCACAGCAGTGCTGCTGAAAGCTCTCCACCTCTCAGCCTGAAGTTCCTCCTCCTCCTCCTCCTCCTCCTCCTCCTCCTCCTCCTCCTCCTCCTCCTCCTCCTCCTCGTCCCCCTCCCGCCAGCACTCTATAATAATAATAGCACGTGCCGCCTCCTCACGTACGTTTTGCTTTTCCTGCTTCTTCCTGTCCTGCAGCATGCAGAAAAAAAACGTTATATTATAATATATCTACATTAAGAAAAAACACATTTTCTTGTTTCAACAATTCAACAATGATTGTTATTATTTATAAAACAAAAGTTGAAGAAAGCTTAATACATCGTCTCACGCTGCTGCTGGACACGTCGATTAACATAACGCGTCAGCGATGAACCCAAATCGCAATGATGATGATGCTATGTGCCCGCTTCCGCTCCCGTACTTATACTTATTACTTTTCTTATTACTGCTAATTGTAAAAACTTTGAGCGACTCTTCCCGGCAAAATTTTAATAACGATGACGACGACGACGACGACGTCGAGGATTGACGACCAGACCCCCACCAGCGAGCGCGATCGCATCGCATATTCTTATTCTTATTCTTATCCTTATTCTTGTTCTGATCACAGAGCACAGCAGAGGCGGCACAGTAAAGTTTTAGTGGTGGTGGATCATCGGCGGGTTGGCACGCTTGTGCACGCGGCGAGATTGTTGTTGGTATATATACCGTTAGGGTTATTATTATTACTTTACATATGTGCCAAATCGTGCCAAGTAGATACAGCAGCATTGTTTGATTGTGTTGGTGTAGATATGCATATAGAGAGAGATCGTGTGTCCGACGAGAAGGGAAAAGGGAGCATACACAACAACAACAACAATATGTACAACTACTACGTGGGTGCATCATCGCCACACCGTCGTGCATGCGCGTGTCCCATAATATCCACATACCCGCGGAGCCATCATATGCTGCTGCGTATGTGTA
>NW_003307610.1:746404-752260 GCF_000143455.1 Volvox carteri f. nagariensis
TACATCATATCCTGTCAGCCAGCCAAACAACTCATTTCCGAATTGGTGGGTGCCCATCAAACAGATAGAGCAACATCCGAGCAGCATCTCCTACTTCCTGCTCTGCTGCCGCTGAAATGTTGCTGCTGCTTCCGAAACGGAGGATGCTGCCCTGCTGCACCGGAGGCAGGCGGCTATAGCCCATGCTACCATCCCGTCCTTGATGACCACGCCGGTTCTCAGCACATGTTCCCCACACAAGATGAAACGGGTTGATGCATGCACGCTCGTCACAGATGTGCATCGCATCATACTGTGTGTGCGGCAGCACATGTTGTTGTTGAGGTTGCTGCTGGGGTTGTTGCTGCTGCATAGACGGGACAGCAGACACTGGATGATGGTTGGGCAACAGGAGGGATGGAGGAGGTCCACGGAAGGCCCACAAAATGAGCCGGCATGCGTTTGTGGAGCTTGTGTACACATCAAGATCCGCACCCCCCTTACTGCAATAAGCGGCCTTGGTGTTCTTGCATTTTACCTGTGTCTTCTTGCCCCGCTGCAGCTTTTGCTTCTGGGGTTTGGTGCCCTGATTCTTGGGGCGGGCATCCTGCTGCACCGTCATTGTGTTCTGCTGCTTCTGCTGCTTCTGCTGCTGCTGCTGGCTTCTGGTGTTTGGACGACAGTGGCTGTCGCTCCCAGGAGCAGCAGCAGCAGCAGCATCCATGGGCAGCTCTTGTTTTTGCGGCTGCTTCTGGAGTGATACTAATTGCCATGGTCCTGTGATCATGACCCGGGGATAGTCACTGCGATGCTGCTTGCTGATGATAATGTCGATCTTTGCACCAGCAGCACCAGCAGCGCCAGCAGCATCAGCAGCACCAGCAGCACCAGCACCAGCAGCACCAGCAGCACCAGCACCACCTCCACCGTGACCACCACCACCACGACCACCACAACCACCACCACCACAACCACCACCAGCAGCAGCACCGGCAGCAGCACCAGCAGCTGCTGCTGTGGTGCATTGGAGCACCTGGAAGGGGTTCATGTGTTTGACATGATGGAACGGCTGTACCTCCTGGATCATGTCACCGTGATGTTTGCTGTACACTTGTTCATGGCCGGGATAGGATGTTCGTTCCCCACCCTTTTTGGAGGGGGAGGACTTGCACATGAAACAACATGGAGACATGCTGAGAGCCTCCCTCATGTTGCAGCAACCGTGCATCATCCGCGCTGCCACTGTAGCAGGTGCAGTCGTTGTTGTAGCCAACCTGTTGGTCATATTATCCTCCTCCTCCTTCTCCTCCTCCTCCTCCGCCGCCGCCGCCGCCGCTGCCGCCGCCACCTTCTGCTCCTCCTCCTCCTCACCATCCTCCTCACCATCCTCATCCTCATAATCACCATCATGATGTGCAGTAGTAATGGTGGCACTGCTGCCAGTGGTGCATTGCTGCTGCTGCTGCTGCTGCTGCTGCTGCTGCTGCTGCTGCTCATTACTATAGCGGTAGCAGATGGGAAGCTGCAGCAGCATTGCATTTTGGATGACCAGGTTGGCATCCTCATCTGCAGGGTCGAGTTGCAGTCTTCGAGCAATAACCTGCGCCCTGTGGTTCCACCCCGGAACATCTTGTGCAGCTACAATTCGGAACTTGGGGCGCAGACGGCTGCCAATAGCTGCAAGGATGGCATACGTGCGGCACAGCAGCATGACATCGCCATCGTCGGCAACAGGAGGGTGATGTCTTGTGTGTGGCACCCAGCTGAGGATTCCCAACATATGGACCCCACATCTGTACAGCCGCTGCTTGACATCTTCATCTGTCCACCTGTGCAACATATTGAGAGACAGATATACACACACACACACACACACACACACACACAGAGACGGAGAGACGGAGAGACGGAGAGAGGTGTTATATAAAAAAACCTACAGGTTAAACATATGTAACCCTAAGTCCTAGCGGTAAACATAGTGTATGTGTGAATGTATGTATGTGTGTGTGTGTGAATGTATGTATGTGTGTATGTATGTGTGTGTGTAAGGAAGAAAGCTATAATATACAGCCTGCTGCCTCTCTATATATCTATACCTTCTTTGTGGGTCACGGTGGTGGCCTCGGGCAGTGGATCTGTGGTTGACAACTGCTGGTGGCTGCTTCTTCTTCCACCATCTGGCAGTAGCACTAGTAGTAGCAGCAGCAGCAGCAGCAGCCGCAGCCGCAGCAGCTGCAGCAGCAGCAGCAGCACCATCATCATCGTCATCGTCATCATCATCATCATCAGCAGCCGCACCCGCAGCAGCAGCCGCCGCTGCCGCAGCTGCCGCCGCCGCCGCAGCCGCCGCCGCCGCCGCAGCAGCAGCAGCACCAAACAGCAGGCGTGCCTTCTTGTTTGGGTATTCCTTCCGTCGTGGCATTATCATTGCTGGTGGCTGTCGTGTTGGTGGCTTGATTGTTGTTGTGATGGTTGCAGGCGGGGTGGTGGGCAGGGTTTCAGCATTATGAATGGTGGAGATGATGTGCTGCTGCTGCTGCTGCTGCTGCTGCTGCTGCTGCTGCTGTGGTGGTGGCGGTGGTGGCAGCGACGGTTTGGAGGGGCTTGCTGCTGCTAGTCTACTTCTTTCTGCTCCTACTCCTACTCCTGCTCCTGCTCCTCCGCCTCGATCTTTATCCAGCATCACCTCCTGCTCCTGCTCCTGCTCCTCCTCCCCAGCAGTGCGGCTGCTCTCCACCTCTCAGCCTGAATCTCCTCCTCCTGCTCCCAAACCTCTTCCTCCTCTTCCCCCTCCCGCCAGCACTCTATAATAATAGCACGTGCCGCCTCACGTACGTCTTGCTTTTCCTGCTTCTTCCTGCAGCATGCAGAAAAAAAACGATATATTATTATATATACATTAAAAAACACATTTTCTTGTTTCAATTCAACAATGATTGTTATTATCAATAAACCAAAAGTTGAGCTGCACAAGTCGGTAAATATATCACGTCAGCGAACAACCCTGACCGCAACCGCAGTTGTTGCATCAGCCGTGACTTGAACCCACGTTCACCTATTGCGCATTCGTATTGCAATTACTACAATGTCTCAGCACTTATTAGGCTCACTCACCACTCCTCTCCGGGAGTAGGCGATGACTTTGACCGGGCAGCGTTAGCCTATATCCTATAACTTTCTTGTGAATCGCCCTTACTGCCGGCGTGTCCTTTCGAGGACGCTAAAGCTGTTTCTTTGTGCTTTTGTTGCGGTGTATTGATTGGTATTTGTCTTGTTCCGTGGCTCGCGCGCATTAGACACATGTCTGTTTCTGCTTCTTCGCGGCTTGTTTTCTACTTGGCGCCTGCTCCATAAATAGAATTTTAAAAACGTCCTGATAGCTCTCGCTGTGACGGTCTCATTTCAATTGTCTGTTTGTCGTCGGCGAGCGGTGAGAAGTAGGGGCGGCGCACTTTATTACTAATAATAATGACGTATAGTACGACAAAGCACACATGAGCAGCACGGCTGCTGTGCTTCTTCTTTTGCGGTTTCCGTCGTCGTTGTTGTTGTTGTTGTGTACCGATTATTATTTTGTTGTTGTTACATTCATTATTGTTGACCCTAAGTATTCAAGTAATAATATATAATGCATGTGCCGCAGAACATGATGATGAATGATGATGCTATGTGCCCGCTTCCGCTCCCGTACTTATACTTATTACTTTTCTTATTACTACTACTAATTGTAAAAACTTTGAGCGACTCTTCCCGGCAATTTTTATAACGATGACGACGACGACGACGACGAGGACGAGGATGAGGACGAGGATTGACGACCAGACACCACCACCAGCGAGCGCGATCGCATCGCATATCATTATATTCTTATTCTGATCATCACAGAGCACAGCAGAGGCGGCACAGCAAAGTTTTAGTGGTGGTGGATCATCGGCGTGTTGTGCACGCGGCATTGTGTTGTGCACGCGGCGAGATTGTTGTTGGTATATATACCGTTAGGGTTATTATTATTATTATTTTACATATGTGCCAAATCGTGCCAAGTTGATACAGCAGCATTGTTTGATTGTGTTGGTGTATATATGCATATAGAGAGATCGTGTGTCCGACGAGAAGGGAAAAGGGAGCATACACAACAACAACAACATGTACAACTATACGTGGGTGCATCATCGCCACACCGTCGTGCATGCGCGTGTCCCATATAATATCCACATACCCGCGGAGCCATCATATGCTGCGTATGTGTACTACTACTAATAAAGTAGTATCACGTACAGTACGACATGTACAACAACCCAACAGACAGACCAACAACATACATCGCAAGTGCAGTGCGCGGATATACATACATACATACATACATACATACATACATACACACACCCACAGTCTAAGTATTTAATAAAAACTCTCCCACAGTCTCCCTCGACATCATCCGCTCAGTCTCGCCGTCCGTATCCGTATCGCCGGTCCCCATCGCCATCGTCTCCCGGGGCCGGTCCCTCCCTCCATATAGGTAGGTTCTCTAGGTATATAATATCGTGGTGTACAACAGAGTGTGCACGTGAGCCGTCATCAACGTATATAAGATACAGCATACGTGTCTGCACCACATAGATAGACATATGTACGTGTGCACATCTCTGAGCAGCCCTGTGCATGGTCTCCGCTTGATAATAGATGAGGTTGTTATCATCACCTAGTTCATACATACATGCATGCATACCCTGCTCTGTGAAGATGACAAAAAAGAGGTATAGGTATAGGTACAACTACTACTACTACTACTACTACTACTACTACCACTACTATCTGGATTCTTTTGCCTGGGTGGCTGGCAATAATAATTATATATTTCAAAGTTACTCTGCTGCGGCCGCCATATGTATTATATAGCATCATCCCTATGGCATACTCCAGGCCGGTTCCGGCCCGGTTCCGACCTAACGGGTCCAGTTAACGAGATCGGTAACCGGTCGGTAGGATTACCGGGCGAACCGTTATCCGTTAACCGTCCCCAGTAATCGGTAACCGATGTCGGTAACCTGGCATGAGCCAAAATGAAATTAATACTGAGATATCTAAGATGAGAATGTAGTATGAGTAATGCTAAAAATTACTCATAGATAGGTACGATGACCGTACACACAAATCGAAATTGAAATACAGGAGCCACTAAATTGTTTGGCTAAATTACTTTAGCCGTATATTGTGAAGACATTCCATTTAGCATCACTGTGTCCCCCTACCAAAATGGAAGCGTGCTAAAGAACGTTCCTGAGAACGCTAAGAATGCTAAGAACGGCTTAAGAATGCTGGTGCTGCTGAGAATGATCTTATGCCAGTCTCAAGCATTCTTATGACGGTTTAAAGAATCGACAAAAGGGTAGGTGTTGGTAGTTGACAGTTTAGCCAGAGGATCATTTAGCCTGGCTGCTAATTGTGTTGCATGTTACTTCACCACACTTGTGTATTGTGTAGGCAAAAAGCGCCAACTAATGGGCCTGCCGGCTGTCCCTCCACAAGGAGAGAAGTACAATGCGGACAAACTCTTGTTGGAGGTGAAGGAGGCGTTTGGTCATCATGACTATTCATAGAAGGGCATGGCTGGACAGGATACCGCAAATGCTGGTGAGATTTTTACCCGCTGAACCTGTTGGCTATTGTGTGAACATTTATGGCATATCCACCTCACCATGCAGCAGGTGTTGTAGTTGAGTGTTTGGGGTGTCACTACCTCGTGCTTTGAATTAGTATGCTTTGCATTATCATTTGTATATTGTCCTATGTACTGTATCACCTCACTATTGTATAACACTCTGCAGGTGGGGAGTTGGAGGCCCTATGGCATAAACATGCCGGTTACCGACCGTT
>NW_003307610.1:752310-753735 GCF_000143455.1 Volvox carteri f. nagariensis
TTTCAAGGTAAATGAATGCTTATGTATTCGTCCGTTAGTAGCGTGAAGCTTTGAACACTCTTTGTACGGCAGATTCGGCACAATGTTTTGCCTCATTGCGATGTTGCCTGAAATTTTTGAACAGAAGGGATCACTGCTCATGCTGGTGCAGCAAGACATGTAAGGAGATGGCCTGGTCACAATCCAGCAGTCATATATCGACAATCTCAAGCTATGACAACTTGTTACATGTGTCTGTAATAAAAAAGGGACTTTGCGATGGTGTGGGGAGCTCTTTGAGTGGTGGGACTGTGGAAATCCAGTTTGTTTCGCCCGTAACAAGTTTGTTACGGGCGAAACAACGTCCCTCTGAAACGTTTGGATATGCCTATGCAACACATTTCCTCAATTTCATGAACTGCAAGTATTCTAATCCAACATCACCCCAATCTCAGTGTAAACTAGTCTCCAAATGTGCCTGCACAAGACTGTCACCCCTGTCACCCGGCATTCACATTGCCTTAACCTCCTCAAGCTTGTCGGGGTGTGACACGTGGGCATGAACCTTGTGACAATGGGCATTGTCACAAAGAAACTGGTTGCAATCAGAAATGCATTTTTGCTCATGCCAGGTTACCGACATCGGTTACCGATTACTGGGGACGGTTAACGGATAACGGTTTGCCCGGTAATCCTACCGACCGGTTACCCATCTCGTTAACTGGACCCGTTAGGTCGGAACCGGGCCGGAACCGGCCTGGAGTATGCCGTTGGGAGGTCAACCCCACAGAAGGAGATGGTGTGCCCGATATGGGACCGGAGGTGGACGTGATGACAGGAACTGTAGGAGAGGAACCGGCGGATGATTGGATGGACGACACTCTTGCCCAGTTGCATGAACCTAGCCGCCGGCACCTGCTTCCAGAGCCGGCATTCGCACGGATACGAAAAGAGACGCGTCTACTGTCAGAGGATGAGGAGGAGTATGAGAGTGAGGGTAGTAGCCCGGAGTGCACCCAGCAAGAGGGTGAGGTTGACACAGGGGAGGGGGAGGAGAGTGAGTCCGAATTGTCTGAGGAGGAATTGGATGAGAAGACGGTGGGTGGAAGTGGAAAGCAGCGGAGTGTGCAACAGCACCCTAAGCGCCCAAGTGGTAACAGGCCTGTGGTGATGGAGCAGTCTGCCAGGGGACAGCCGGCAAAGAGGGTAAAGGCTTCTACCTCTGCTCCAGAGTTAGTGGATACTGGCGCGTACGGCCTGTGTGTCGAAGGAGCTAAGACCCCCAGCAGGGGCAGAAGCAGGGGGCGAGGCAGCCAGGAGCAAGGGAAAGGGCTTGGAGCAAAGCCCCCCAGGGGCAGGGGCAGGGGCAGGGGCAGGGGCAGGGGCTAGCATAGCTTGTGTAGCTAGTATTGCCTTTAAGTTGTTGCATTTAAGCTTGTGAGTTGG
>NW_003307610.1:753785-754886 GCF_000143455.1 Volvox carteri f. nagariensis
CGGCATGTTTATGCCATAGGGAGTATCCCGGTAGCGCGGGAAGCATCGTTCGCCAATATTAATTAAAGGCCTCTAACGCTGCAGGAAAATTTTAGTAGAAGATTTAGAACTATGTATGTGTTAAGTTTTAGCGTTTGTTCCCGCTTTGAGGGCGTGAAATGCCGTGTCATTGTCCCTAATAAGTCATTGTCCCGGCATTTCAATTGTCGCCCATAAGCATGAACAAGGCGTGGGCGATCTTGTCGCCGACGGGCGATGTTGTCCAGGGCGTTCCGGTCAAACTCGTACGCGCCGACCTCAGTACCGTTGTCCATGGACATTGTGTTGGAAGGATACGTTAAGGTTCAGATAAAATGAAGAAATGAAGAAGCGCTCCTTCATAGTATGGAGATCGTAGAATCTTCAAGCAACTTTTGAACGACCAGGGAGAGTTGCTGATAGGCGAATTTGTATGAAGCTATAGAATTCCTTTATTCTTTCAAGGTAAATGAATGCTTATGTATTCGTCCGTTAGTAGCGTGAAGCTTTGAACACTCTTTGTACGGCAGATTCGGCACAATGTTTTGCCTCATTGCGATGTTGCCTGAAATTTTTGAACAGAAGGGATCACTGCTCATGCTGGTGCAGCAAGACATGTAAGGAGATGGCCTGGTCACAATCCAGCAGTCATATATCGACAATCTCAAGCTATGACAACTTGTTACATGTGTCTGTAATAAAAAAGGGACTTTGCGATGGTGTGGGGAGCTCTTTGAGTGGTGGGACTGTGGAAATCCAGTTTGTTTCGCCCGTAACAAGTTTGTTACGGGCGAAACAACGTCCCTCTGAAACGTTTGGATATGCCTATGCAACACATTTCCTCAATTTCATGAACTGCAAGTATTCTAATCCAACATCACCCCAATCTCAGTGTAAACTAGTCTCCAAATGTGCCTGCACAAGACTGTCACCCCTGTCACCCGGCATTCACATTGCCTTAACCTCCTCAAGCTTGTCGGGGTGTGACACGTGGGCATGAACCTTGTGACAATGGGCATTGTCACAAAGAAACTGGTTGCAATCAGAAATGCATTTTTGCTCATGCCAGGTTACCGACATCGG
>NW_003307610.1:754936-756556 GCF_000143455.1 Volvox carteri f. nagariensis
TTCACATGGCGAAGTATAAGCATTGGATGGGGCTGGCGGCCGAGCAAGCGGGCAGGAAGGAGGTGCTCCCGCACATCACAATGTTTATCCCACGTTCGGCGAATTGCAAGCTTATGCAGTTTAGGCTTTGCTGTTGGGCACTGGCGGCTAACAGAGCGCGTAAGGGACGGCGTTATATACCTAGGGAGGAGCGAGTATGCCCCTGCTGCGGCACTGATAGCCACATCGAGGATGAGAAACACATTTTGCTGGACTGTCCGGTTTACGACGGAATCAGATCTGATATGGGCTTTCCACGCTTCGAACATATGAAGGACGCTATGAAGTGGGAACCTGGACGCCTGGCAAGAATGCTGGAACGTATATGGTCTCACCGCAACTCTATCGTTCCCTTTGGTCGTTAGTATACTTCATTACTTGTTTCGTTGGAAGTGCGAGGTAGGATGGTGCTTATAGGCGATTTGGCAGCCCTTGAGCCCTCGGCTCGTACTAGGGTGGTTTGCAGGTACGGGGAACGCACCCACGACCATGTAACAACAACAACAACATTGAAAGGCCGAGTGAGAGGGGTGACATTGCGTGATGGCTGTTGTGGATGGTGGGTGACAGGGGTGACAACATTGCGCGCAGGCTTGTGTGGATGCCAGGTGACAGATCTGACAAATTGGGTACACATGTGTGAATGCTGCGTGACAACAAAGCGTGCAGGCTTGTGTGAATGCTGCTTGACATTGGTGGCATTGGTGACACAAACATTGTTGTGAATGCCGGGTGGTGACGCTGACGTTGATGACACAAACATTGTTGTGAATGCCGGGTGACAGGGGTGACAGCCTTGTGCAGGAAGGTTTATGCAGATTACAGGTGACAGGTGTGATGGCCTTGTGCAGTCAAGGAATGCCAGGTGACACGGGTGACAGTGGTGTGCACACATGGACAAGGATAAATTTAGGTATTTTAGGTATATACCTGAATCATATATGAATATGCTTAATGGCATGGTGCCAAGATGATGTGGGAGGCAGTGATAACAGTACTGTCCCAGGTGTGTAGGCATGCAGGCAGGGTGCTAGGTAGGATGAATACCTGACCATTAACCCACCTGACCATTAATCCAATTAACCGACCGTTAACCCAACTGATCATTAACCCAACCGGCCGTTAACCCAACCGGCCGTTAACCCAACCGGCCGTTAACCCAACCGGCCGTTAACCCAACCGACCGTTAACCCAACCGACCGTTAACCCAACCGGGCCGTTAATGCCATTCAACCGGCCGGTTGGGTTAATGGGCCCCAAACGGTCGGTAACCGGCATGTTTATGCCATAGGGCATGGAGGGATGTTTAGCTTCATTCAGGGTTCATTACTATCAATCATTGCTATGTGTGCTAGGGAGCTGAACAGGACTACACATTCGTGCTGCTGCTGCTGCTGCTTCTGCTGATACACAATAGCTGCCAACTGTGCGGGATATGTGTGTGTGCGGGATATGTGCGTGTGCGGGATATGTGCGTGTGCGGGATATGTGCATGTGCGGGATATGTGCGTGTGCGGGATATGTGCGCGTGCGTGCGCGCACACACACGCACGCACGCATGCATGCATGCATGCATGGGGG
>NW_003307610.1:756606-757255 GCF_000143455.1 Volvox carteri f. nagariensis
TAGGGAGGGTCGGGGAATTGGGGCTGGAAGGGTTGGGAGGGTCGTGGCACGGGAGTTGGCGGGGTATGGGGGTTAGGGAGGGTCGGGGAATAGGGGTTGGGAGGGTTGGGAGGGTCGGGGCACTGGGGTTGGCGGGGTATGGGGGATAGGGAGGGTCGTGGAACGGGGTTGGGAGGGTCGGGAGGGTTGGGGCACGGGGGTTGGCGGGGTATGGGGGATAGGGAGGGTCGGGGAATCGGGGCTGGGAGGGTTGGGAGGGTCGTGGCACGGGGGTTGGGGTTGGGAGGGTCGGGGAATCACATTTCACAACTCACTTTTCATGTCCCCCCCTCCCTTTGCCCCCTAAGGCCTGCCACACCAGGGAGGACGTGGAGTGCTGGCACTTCTCCTCAAAGTTACCAAACAGCATATAAAGGGCAGCGGGTTCTCTGTCTAGATCTTTTGCATGGGGGATCTTGGAAAACCAGCAAACCTACATGGCTGGCGTAGCTACACAAACAAAAGCCTTTTTATCCCCCGGTTTCCGAGCTTAAGTTTTCCCAAAGCTCTCAGCCCAGTGCAGAGAGACTGTACGTCCTGTACTTGATCAAGTACTGCACACACAGTCTCTCTGCACTGGGCTGTGAGCTTTGGAAAATATAAAAGATAC
>NW_003307610.1:757305-758281 GCF_000143455.1 Volvox carteri f. nagariensis
TTTAAAATTATGTTGTCCCTTGTCCGTGCTCTACTACCCCAAAACCCAATCACCTCGTACTTTGTGCCTCCTCATATAATATAATATATTATCCCAGACCCAAAAGAAAACCTCGTATATATCTAGAGTAATAAGTACCCCGAAAACACAAAACGCCTCAAAAACCTCGTATAATAATATCCACCCTTCCTCTCCGTGTCGTAGTACAATATATAATACACCCAACAGACCTCAACAACGGAAAAAAAAACCTTTCACAAACCCCACAACAACAAAAATTTAACTCCACAAACCCCTTCCAATCTCTATGTACCAATTGCAATCGTCAGCATCATCATAATCATAATCATCATCGGCAGCTGATGGCTGTGCTGCTGTTGGCCTGATGCAGCTGGCCGTCATCGCCGCCATCGTCATCATATCGCCATCTCGTCAATGCCGTCGTACAGTGCCAGCATCCACGCCACCGCGAGGGGACTCATGACGGCGCCCATGACGGCGCCGTCAATAACGCATGCGCCAGCTCTAAAGGTGACGCGGCGGCAGCGGCGGCGGGGCAGTGCAGGGCTGGCGAAAGATGGGTCGCTGTGATGACCCACGGGTCAGCCCCGTAGCAGCGCCAGCGGGTAGCAGGCCAGCATCGGCAGCATGCCGCACGTCACGGCCTTCGTCATCAAAAGCACCCCCCCACACACGCCACGGCATCCGTGCTTAAACCCTAAGCACGAGCACGAGCACTGGCGCTGGCGCTGGCGCTTGGCTCATCCTAGCCATGTCTCTGCTTTTCACCTGCTGGCTGGGGGGGGGGGAGGGGAGGAAAATTAAAAACAATTAGGGCGACGGCACATTTTTTATAAAAGTTTCTATCGTATGAAAAGTGAGGGGGGGCAGCAGGTGTGAGCATGAGCAAAAATTTCCTGTTTTTAAAATATGTGTACACAGCAGATGTAGTAGATAATGTGGGAGGGCTGTGGGG
>NW_003307610.1:758331-760648 GCF_000143455.1 Volvox carteri f. nagariensis
CGGTCGACTCTGAGGATCCCCGATGGTGGGGCCACACATTCACACGCAAAGGACGGAGGGAGGGAAGGAGGGAAGGCCAAGGGAATGCAGGGGACAGCAGAGGGGAAGGCACAGGATGGCAGAAGGGAGGGCAGATGGAAGGGGAAGGGAGGATGATGGGAGGGAGCGTGGAGGGAAGTTGGGGGGATGATGGAGGAAGGGTGGAGGAAGAGTGGGAAATGGTATTGTGGAGGGATTATTGAGGGAGGGTGGAGGGAGGGAGGGAGGGAGGGAGGGAGGGTGAAAGGGTGGAAGGATGGAGATGGAGCGCTATGTCTCCCATAGTTCACACCCCGAAGGAAAAAACAGCCACACGGCTCTATGGGCCCGGAGGCCTCAGTGTTATTAGCATATGCATCATTCGCGCCCACACAAATCCCCCAGGGTCCCTGTCGTATTTAAGTCATTTAGCCGGCGGCTCCCCCGTTCGTTTGACTGGACATTCATAGGAGAGTCATCACACACACACACACATAACCAGCAGAGGCACACAAACGCGCGGCACACTAAAACCCGCCATCAAGCCTATAATTTATTTAACTTTTGGAGAGACATCCCCAGACTCCCGGATGGGCAGTGGCAGGTGTTGTGTCGTGTGCGGGGTTTTTTAATTGTTTGGATGTTGTGCACACAACACATGGGTGAGGGGCTCTTGCTGTGATGTTTCGTCTCACCCCACAGCCTTCACCACACAGCCTCTGGGGGTCAGTTGTTTTTTCAAACACGCCACGTGACGCCACCACACGCCGCCCTGATTCATTTGGAGGCCACAATATCCGAATGTGTCAGAATGTCTCGACGATGCCAGGGTTATGGGGGATGCATTTGCAACACGTCCAAAGCATGATATACACGTCGGATGCATGCAATGTGGTATGGGATGTGGGGTACGTTTAGATTCTTTATATGGGACAGAGGGCGCAGGGTCGTCCAGCTGTGGAGGGCTGGAGAGAGGTGCCGTGGGGGACTCTTTTTAACATCTTTTTGCACAAACGCTTTTGTGGCGTTTTTGTGGGTAGGAATGCATGTGTTTTGTCTTCTCCCACTTGTGGTGGTGTAAGTTGTTTTGAGCCACACCATCCTGTGGCGCGCAAGCGAGATTTTGTGCGCACGCAGCTGCAGCTGCGTGTGTGCATGTGCATGCATGCGCTCGAACTGCATATTCGTTGCCGACCCGTGGGTTTTCCTCTGCCCCGACGATGCCCTGTGGCGTCCTGCTTCCCGTATGCTAGCTTTAGCACGTGTGGAACAACTTAGGGCAGAAAGATAGGTGTGATGGGAGCGACAAGCAAAGCTGTCGTGCTCAAATGGAGCGCGCTCAAATGGATGTTCGGCGACATGTTGACAACGCCACACACAAGCAACTCCACAGACTAAAGCGGGTGATGCGCATATAGACGTGTACATGATTTTTGAGGACATGACCTGGTGTATGGTCCCTTTCCTCTAAGCGGCCGCACAGCCACGGGCGGCTAGTGTCCGGACACACCATCGAACATCAACCGCCTGGCAAACTGTGCTTAATCAAGCGACATAGCATATCAAAGTGCGGCATCCTCGATATGCATTCGATTACAGCGCATACAATGTCGAAAAAGCCGACAACAACTCAGAGCGGCACCGGCTCATACAACGGCTCGTACAACCACTCCAACCAGCGAACAAACATTCCAAATCGCGACGCGACAGCATCTCACGCAGCTGTAATATCGTGAACAACGGAAAAGAAAAACCGCTTGTCCATGCATTCCGCCTACCGTTTCCATAGCTTCAGTTCCCAACGCAGCCATCAGAAACGCGACCGTGCAACGAAGTGTGTCAACGCATGCGCGGCAAAGAAATCTGTAGCACCAGGCGTCATAAAAAGGTGTGAAGGCAGCGCGCACGTTGGTTGCTCCGTGTGTGTGTGCACGTGTAGTCCGCCGCAGTGTGTACGCGACCTCCGCACCGCACCCATACATGGCTTCCACGTGATGCCCCAACCGCCCAATCGGCATATCTACGCTAAGAACCCTCATACCAAAGCCAGCACCGAGGCACGGCCCATACGTTCATGAATTAAACATAATTATTCGACCTGCTACCGTCCCCTATGTAAAAGCCCTAAGCCCCCCTTTCCCCCTTTTGGCAGATGGACAGCAGCAACAGCAAACCAGCATTCGTGGGCAGCGACAGGAGCGATAGCATTCATATGTGAGGTAAGGTGGGCCTGCTGGCAACACAAGAAATAGGATGCCATAGCATATGTCGTGGGGCTACCGTCAGGGGGGATGGGTAA
>NW_003307610.1:765704-766451 GCF_000143455.1 Volvox carteri f. nagariensis
CGGACAGACAGACACCGAGACAGACACAGACAGACAGACACAGACAGACAGACACAGACAGACAGACACAGACAGACAGACAGACAGACATAAATAGATAAAGAAAGAAAGAAAGAACGGAAGAAAGAAAAAGACATACATACAGACAGACGGATGGACAGACAGACAGAAATAAATAAATAAATAAAGGAAGAAATAAAGGAAGAAAGAAAAAGACAGACAGACAGACAGACAGACAGACAGACAGACGTCCTTGGTGGAGTCCCATGGTGGAGTACTCCTCAGGCTACATCAACGCTTGTGGCACGAGCTCGATTTCTTCTCTCTCTGTCTCTTCTCTCTCTTCTCTCTTTCTGTCTGTGTGTGTCTGTGTGTGTAAACACTCATGTGGTACACACACACGCCCCCCATGTACACACAAGTGGGCGATGTTGGGGTAACAATAAAACACACAACCACCCACACACAACCTCACACGCACACACATGACTGTTGGGGCACATGGTAGTGTTGGGGTAACATGGAACACACGCAATCACAGTCCTGATGGGGCACATGATGGGGTTGGGGTAACATGGAAACATGCACACACACGGCCACAGAACTATTCGGGTATATGTTGGTGTTGGGGTAACATAAGACACAGAGACACACAGACAGGCAGAGACAGAGAGACACACACTCACACACACAGAGTCACACAGAGTCACACACAGTCACACACAGAGGCACAGAGACACACAACAA
>NW_003307610.1:766538-768493 GCF_000143455.1 Volvox carteri f. nagariensis
AAAACCGCTTGTCCATGCATTCCGCCTACCGTTTCCATAGCTTCAGTTCCCAACGCAGCCATCAGAAACGCGACCGTGCAACGAAGTGTGTCAACGCATGCGCGGCAAAGAAATCTGTAGCACCAGGCATCATAAAAAGGTGTGAAGGCAGCGCGCACGTTGGTTGCTCCGTGTGTGTGTGCGCGCGTAGTCCGCCGCAGTGTGTACGCGACCTCCGCACCGCACCCATACATGGCTTCCACGTGATGCCCCAACCGCCCAATCGGCATATCTATGCTAAGAACCCTCATACCAAAGCCAGCACCGAGGCACGGCCCATACGTTCATGAATTAAACATAATTATTCGACCTGCTACCGTCCCCTATGTAAAAGCCCTAAGCCCCCCTTTCCCCCTTTTGGCAGATGGACAGCAGCAACAGCAAACCAGCATTCGTGGGCAGCGACAGGAGCGATAGCATTCATATGTGAGGTAAGGTGGGCCTGCTGGCAACACAAGAAATAGGATGCCATAGCATATGTCGTGGGGCTACCGTCAGGGGGGATGGGTAAACTTTGAAGATGGAGACCGAGGTGAAGCGGGTTGGTTATGCGGGCGGGTTTCAGGGTATCACGTTGGCCCTCCCCTGCGGCCCCGCCTAGCCTAACGCCGTCCTCCCCTGCGGCCCCGCCTAGCCTAACGCCGTCCTCCCCTGCGGCCCCGCCTAGCCTAACGCCGTCCTCCCCTGCGGCCCCGCCTAGCCTAACGCCGTCCTCCCCTGCTGCCCCCCCTAGCCTAACACCGTCCTCCCCTGCGGCCCCCTAGCCTAACGCCGTCCTCCCCTGCGGCCCCGCCTAGCCTAACGCCGTCCTCCCCTGTGGCCCCGCCTAGCCTAACGCCGTCCTCCCCTGCGGCCCCGCCTAGCCTGACGCCGTCCTCCCCTGCGGCCCCCCAGCCGAAGGCCGTCCTCCCCTGCGGCCCCCTAGCCTAACGCCGTCCTCCCCTGCGGCCCCGCCTAGCCTAACGCCGTCCTCCCCTGCGGCCCCGCCTAGCCTAACGCCGTCCTCCCCTGCGGCCCCCTAGCCTAACGCCGTCCTCCCCTGCGGCCCCGCCTAGCCTAACGCCGTCCTCCCCTGCGGCCCCGCCTAGCCTAACGCCGTCCTCCCCTGCGGCCCCCCAGCCGAACGCCGTCCTCCCCTGCGGTTTAGGGTTTTAGGGTTTTAGGGTTTTAGGGAGTACACACGGGGGGAAAGAATGGGCTATTGCAGCGAAGCAACGCCCCAGATGAGTGCTAAAAACAGTGCATTAGAACATGCATATTTGAAGCTTAGCCTAACGTTGTCCTTGGCCTCCGACTGCACCCACTACCCTCCAGAGCGTGGCCTGGAGCTTTTCGAGTCGAGGGACGTACGTCATACATCGCTACAAGGTGTGTATGGATAGGGAGGTTCGGGGAATTGGGGCTGGAAGGGTTGGGAGGGTCGTGGCACGGGAGTTGGCGGGGTATGGGGGTTAGGGAGGGTCGGGGAATAGGGGTTGGGAGGGTCGGGGCACTGGGGTTGGCGGGGTATGGGGGATAGGGAGGGTCGGGGAACGGGGTTGGGAGGGTCGGGAGGGTCGGGAGGGTCGGGGCACGGGGGTTGGCGGGGTATGGGGGATAGGGAGGGTCGGGGAATAGGGGTTTGGAGGGTTGGGAGGGTCGTGGCACGGGGGTTGGCGGGGTATGGGGGTTAGGGAGGGTCGGGGAATCACATTTCACTCACTTTTCATGTCCCCCCCTCCCTTTGCCCCCTAAGGCCTGCCACACCAGGGAGGACGTGGAGTGCTGGCACTTTTCCTCAAAGTTACCAAACAGCATATAAAGGGCAGCGGGTTCTCTGTCTAGATCTTTTGCATGGGGGATCTTGGAAAACCAGCAAACCTACATGGCTGGCGTAGCTACACAAACAAAAGCCTTTTTATCCCCCGGTTTCCGAG
>NW_003307610.1:772046-773194 GCF_000143455.1 Volvox carteri f. nagariensis
GCAGGGGGGGGGGCGGCGCTGCCGGGGGCGGATGAGGGAAGGGCAGCGCTGCGCTGGGCGGCGCAGGGGAGGGTGGCGTGGGGTGGTGGTGAATGTACGGCATTCCCTCCAGTTTCCGAGTCTTAATGTACGGTGTTATATACTATGGCTGGCGGCAGTGACGACTCCTGGCTGCAGGTCAAGTTCATTTTGGGGCTTGTGTGCGGCCTTGCCAACGGTGCACCTGTTATGACCCGTGGGTCATGGAAGCACCGCACGCATTTCGGTCTGGCTCTGTGGCCGCCGCAGCCACCGCCGTCCGCATCATCTCCGCCTACGGGTGCTGCAGCGACAGCGGTGGCGAGCTCTTCCTCCAGCGCAGCCGCAGATCGGGTTGCTGCTGCCTGGGTGTCCTCCTATCCAGAGTTGATATCAACCTGAGTGCTGACGTGTTCGACATCGTGCACGACGCCCAGGTGGGCTGGGCTGTCTTGTCTTGGTTTGGTTCGTTCGGTTGAGTTCGTTAGGGTCTGGGCAGGTTGAGTTGGGTTGGTTAAGAGTAGGTTAACAGGGTGGGTTGGGATGGGGCGGGGGTAAGAATGCAGCAGTCATGAAGCGAAGGAAAGCGCCCCGGAACTTGGGTTGATTCTTACAGCTATCACCCCATCCACACACACATATCATTGTGTCTTCATACCGTCGTTTGCATAGTTGCGTTTGCGGGGCACGGTTACCGGATATGCCTTGATGTCCGTCTGTCTGTCCATCTCAAACCAAAACTTGAAAAGCTGGCGTGTGATTTGAATGGTGTGCGACGCCCGTTCACCTTGAGAACACTGCTCCAGGGCCTTACCCCCCGCTCTCCCGCACATACACACGCACACAGGTGTGCATGGGCGGGGTGTCATGTGTAATGTGATGTTGGGGGTAAATGGCAGTACACTTTCGTGTACGACCCGGATATCAACCGGATGATGGCCCTCTTGCATTTGCCCGCAGGACACTGACGACCCCTCCGACCTGGTGTGTCTGAGGACCCGGAAACTGCGTTACGGCAACACGTTCAGTTACTCACGGGTGGGTCGGTGGGCAGCTTTGGATATGTATGTGTGTTGTTGATGTTGTTGATGTTGTTGATGTTTTTGTAATTACAGAGGGCTGCCAAGTTT
>NW_003307610.1:773298-774991 GCF_000143455.1 Volvox carteri f. nagariensis
TACGGGGGGCCGGTGCATGGCTCCCCCTGTGCCGTACGACACCGAACGGGTTGACCTCGTACGCTGGCGCATACATGACGCGCTTAAACTGCAACAAGGACAAAAACCAGCACCAGGCATTACTTTTTGTTGCGGGGGAAATGGTCGCTCTTCTTTTTTACCAGCAGAGCAGAGCAGCATAATAGTAACAATATTATTAAGTACATCCACAAAATATTCGGATTTATGGTAGTGTGTGGGCGGGTGTGCATTTTTTTATTATTTATCAATCATGTTAAAATAGTACTTCGGGCTTCAATAAAACAACACAACATCCCCCACATCATGCAAGGCGGCGGCAGCAGAGGCACAGCATATAGCGGTGGTGAGAACAGTGGCGGCGGCGACAAAGCAGCGGCGGAGGCAGAGGCAGCAGCGGCGGTGGCGGTAACGACGGTGGCGACAGTGGCGGCTGTGACGGCAGCGGCGGCGGCAGAGGCAGCAGCGACAGCGGTGCCGACAGAGGGGTAACGACAGCGGCAGCAGCTACTACAAGAGGTGGTGGTGTCAGTGGCCGTGGCGACAAAGCAGGGGCGGAGGCAGAGGCAGCAGCGACAGCGGTGGCGACAGCGGCAGCGGCTACAGAGGTGGTGGTGATAGTGGCTTTGCGGCGACGGTGGCTGCAGCGACAGCAGCTGCGGCAGGAGAGGCAGCAGCGGCGGTGGCGACGGTGGCGACGGTGGCGGCGGCGGTGGAAGCAGCGGTGGTGGCGACAGCGACAGCGGCAGCGGCAGCGGCAGCGGCGGTGGTGACGGCGGCGGCGACAGCGGCGGCGGTGGCGGCGGTGACGACGGTGGCGACAGTGGCGGCGGCGACAAAGCAGCGGCGGCAGCAGAGGCAGCAGCGACAGCGGTGCCGACAGCGGCAGCAGCTACAGAGGTGGTGGTGTCAGTGGCGGCGGCGACAAAGCAGCGGCGGAGGCAGAGGCAGCAGCGACAGTGGTGGCGACGGTGGCGACAGCGGCAGCGGCTACAGAGGTGGTGGTGATAGTGGCTTTGCGGCGACGGTGGCTGCAGCGACAGCAGCTGCGGCAGGAGAGGCAGCAGCGGCGGTGGTGACGGTGGCGACGGTGGCGGCGGCGGTGGAAGCAGCGGGTAGTGGCGACAGCGACAGCGGCAGCGGCGGTGGTGACGGCGGCGGCGACAGCGGCGGCGGTGGCGGCGGTGGCGGCGGTAACGACGGTGGCGACAGTGGCGGCGGCGACAAAGCAGCGGCGGCGGCAGAGGCAGCAGCGACAGCGGTGCCGACAGAGGGGTGGCAACAGCGGCAGCAGCTACAGAGGTGGTGGTGTCAGTGGCAGCGGCGACAGTGGCTGCAGCGACAGCAGCTGCGGCAGCAGCGGCGGCGGCGGTGGCGGCGGTGGCGACGGTGGCGGCGGCGGTGGAAGCAGCGGTGGCGACAGCGGTGGTGACAGTGGCGGTGGCAGCGGTGGCGGCAGCGACAGCGGCCGCGGCGGCGGCAACAGCACGACAGTGGCGACACATAGCGACACGGCAGCCCCTTTTCTCCTACTATATTATACCCATATGCATGCCTGATCCCTCTCCCTCTCTCCTCCTCCTCTCACCTCGAGGGCGCGCTTCACCTCCAGCTCTGCCGCCTCTCCCATGGTGCTCAACTCGATGGTCTCCAGCTGCTTGCAGGACAGCATGGA
>NW_003307610.1:775041-775913 GCF_000143455.1 Volvox carteri f. nagariensis
CAAAGCATGATATACACGTCGGATGCATGCAATGTGGTATGGGATGTGGGGTACGTTTAGATTCTTTATATGGGACAGAGGGCGCAGGGTCGTCCAGCTGTGGAGGGCTGGAGAGAGGTGCCGTGGGGGACTCTTTTTAACATCTTTTTGCACAAACGCTTTTGTGGCGTTTTTGTGGGTAGGAATGCATGTGTTTTGTCTTCTCCCACTTGTGGTGGTGTAAGTTGTTTTGAGCCACACCATCCTGTGGCGCGCAAGCGAGATTTTGTGCGCACGCAGCTGCAGCTGCGTGTGTGCATGTGCATGCATGCGCTCGAACTGCATATTCGTTGCCGACCCGTGGGTTTTCCTCTGCCCCGACGATGCCCTGTGGCGTCCTGCTTCCCGTATGCTAGCTTTAGCACGTGTGGAACAACTTAGGGCAGAAAGATAGGTGTGATGGGAGCGACAAGCAAAGCTGTCGTGCTCAAATGGAGCGCGCTCAAATGGATGTTCGGCGACATGTTGACAACGCCACACACAAGCAACTCCACAGACTAAAGCGGGTGATGCGCATATAGACGTGTACATGATTTTTGAGGACATGACCTGGTGTATGGTCCCTTTCCTCTAAGCGGCCGCACAGCCACGGGCGGCTAGTGTCCGGACACACCATCGAACATCAACCGCCTGGCAAACTGTGCTTAATCAAGCGACATAGCATATCAAAGTGCGGCATCCTCGATATGCATTCGATTACAGCGCATACAATGTCGAAAAAGCCGACAACAACTCAGAGCGGCACCGGCTCATACAACGGCTCGTACAACCACTCCAACCAGCGAACAAACATTCCAAATCGCGACGCGACAGCATCTCACGCAGCTGTAATA
>NW_003307610.1:779794-781339 GCF_000143455.1 Volvox carteri f. nagariensis
CTATTTACCTACATCTATCTGCATCTAACTATCCATGCCTACGTACCTAATGTATCGAGATAGACAGACAAACAGACAGATGGGTAGTTGTATACAAACAGACAGACAGACAGGCAGACACAAGCAGGTGATGTTGGGGTAACAAGAACACACAGACAACCACACAATAACAGCACTGTTGGGGCACATGGTGGATTTGGAGTAACATGAAAACATGCACACACACACACACACGCAGAGACACACACACACACACACAGAGTCTCACACACACACACAGAGTCTCACACACACATACACACACACACACACACAGAGAGAGAGAGACACACACACATACACACACACAGTCTCACACACACACACACACACACACAGTCTCACACACACAGAGAGAGACACACACACATACACACATACACACACACACACACATACACACACATACACACACACGCACACAGAGAGAGAGACACATACACATACACATACACACACACACACAGTCTCACACACACACACACAGTCTCACACACACAGTCACACACATACACGCACACAGTCGCACACATACACGCACACAGTGTCACACACAGTCTCACACATACATATACACACACATTGTAGTAAGCTACATTTCCCTTAGAATATTTCAACGATTACTCTTGACAATAACTGTTAATTCGTTAACGATTCGACTCGAGTTTCGTACATGTTACGAGTTTCTTCATGTGTCTCGCACATGGCGGTTGTTCGTAGCAAACCTAACGGGCTGGGGCCCCGGGCCCCACCGACATTATCCTAGTATGGCAGGACCATGGTAGGGAATCTCCGGCAGGTAGGCCGAGATATATTAGCTACCCGGGCGGGGTGCTCTGGCCAGACACTGAAGTATCACGAATACTAGGTGTTCGGAGTTCAAGACTCCGCCGCCACTGTATAGATTGTTTTCGTATACGCGTCTATGTAGACTAGTGCTTGCCGCTGGGTTGGTCTCCTTCCTGCCTCGGCGAGGACTGTCAACTCAACGCTTCCGGGTAACAGGCTGTTGGGAGTTAGAGATTGATCAACGTCATGACCAACCTAACAGCTGTGAGCACACAGCACGCACCTGCAGGCTTTGTGACTGCAGGGCAGTTCAAGGCGAAATGCATGCCTTTGTGAAATGCCCGGCGTACACTAGTACACGGGCTAAGTACGAACATGACCTCGCGTTTCAAGGGTTCAACGTGCGCACGATTTGACTGAGGCCCCACCCCTGGCACTAGCCAGGTTCCCCTCGGAAGTCTGGGAGACCCGGCATGTTGCTCTATGGCGCTTCATATGCTCAAGTGGACGAGGGAGGACAATGATGGTCCACCATGTAACTGCACTTCAAACGATTTACCGTCCATGGGCACGCCAGCTTTTATGGACAACCCCGCACTTGTGTGGAACTTGTAACACACACAAACACATACAAAGACAGACACACAGACACACCCACCCACCCATTTCAGTCAAACACACACACACACACACACACACAGACAGGCACACAGACAG
>NW_003307610.1:785468-786388 GCF_000143455.1 Volvox carteri f. nagariensis
CTGCTGCTGCTGCTGCTGCTGCTGCTCCTGCTGCTGCTGCTGCTGCTGTGGTGATGGCGGTGGTGGCAGCGACGGTTTGGAGGGGCTTGCTGCTGCTAGTCTACTTTCTGCTCCTGCTCCTACTCCTGCTCCTGCTCCTCCGCCTCGATCTTTATCCAGCATTATCTCCTGCTCCTGCTCCTGCTCCTCCTCCACAGCAGTGCTGCTGCTCTCCACCTCTCAGCCTGAAGCTCCTCCTCCTCCTCCTCCTCCTCCTCCTCCTCCTCCTCCTCCTCCTCCTCCTCCTCCTCCTCCTCTTCCTCCTCTTCCCCCTCCCGCCAGCACTCTATAATAATAATAGCACGTGCCGCCTCCTCACGTACGTTTTGCTGTTCCTGCTTCTTCCTGTCCTGCAGCATGCAGAAAAGAACGTTAGGTTATATACATTAAGAAAAAACACATTTTCTTGTTTCAACAATTCAACAATGATTGTTATTATTTATAAAACAAAAGTTGAAGAAAGCTTAATAAATCGTCTCATGCTGCTGTGCTGGACAAGTCGGTTAATAATACACCACGTCAGCGAAGAACCCAAATCGCAACCGCAGTTGCATCAGCCGTGGCTTGAACCCGCGATCACCAATTGCGCATTCGTACTGCAATTTTACTCTTTGTCTTATCACAGACTCACTCACCACTCCGGGCGGAGTAGCCGATGCCTTGGACCGGGCAGCGTTAGAGTATATACTACCTTCTTGTGAATCGCCCTTACTGCAGACGTGTCCTTTCAAGGACGCTAAAGCTGTTTCTTTGTGCTTTTGTTGCGGTCTATTGATTGGTATTTGTCTTGTTCCGTGGCTCGCGCGCATTAGACACATGTCTGCTTCTGCTTCTTCGCGGCTTGTTTTCTACTTGGCGCCTGCTCCATAAATAAAATTTTA
>NW_003307610.1:786438-787289 GCF_000143455.1 Volvox carteri f. nagariensis
CATACCCCAATCCCGCATTCCCCCAATCCCTGCCAAACCCCAATCTCTTTTTACCGATCCGCAAGTGCCTCAATCCCCTTGCCCACTTTAAAGGCCACTGCCTTATGGCTGCATGCCTTTGCCAGCAGCAGCTGCAGGGCAGCCTGCCGCCGTGCAGCAGCTGCTGCTGCTGCTGCATCGACAGCATCTTTATTTGCACCTCGTGCTGATGATGCAGCCGCCGGGGTCCCCTGATATAGCAGCAGCCGTGTTGAACGGCGGACGACGGCTTGCTGGGGTGGTTCTTCATGATTCATAACATTGATGGGCGCCTGCCCACTTTTCCTTTTCCTTGTTGCGATGATGGCTGGCGCTGGCGCTGGCGCTGGCGCTGGCGCTGGCGCTGGCGCTGGCGCTGGCGCTGGCGCTGGCGCTGGCGCTGGCGCTGGCGCTGGCGCTGGCGCTGGTCCTCCTCCTCCCCCGGAGACTTTTGCTTCTTGTTCTAATATGTCGTGCAACTCGGCCTCCATTGTCTCTTCCATAACCTTCTGCCTGCGCTGCCACACCTCCTCGTCTTTTGAGTCGTCCGCCGTCTTGTCCTCCTCTTCATTCGTCATGCCTGTCGCCATCATCATCCTCGTCGTCGTCCTCATCCTCGTCATCAGCCGCCCTTGATGTTGATGATGACTTTGGTCGTCAGCTTGATCATCATCATCCTCATCATCCTCCGACCAAGAAAGCATGAGGTTATCCACGCAGTTGTTCGCCAGGTCTTTGTCCCTGTGCACAACTCGTGCACCTGTGTCCTTCCGCGGCTGTCCCCCCCCCCAACCCTTCTTGTTCCCTCCTCCGATTGCGCCTCCTCCTCCTCG
>NW_003307611.1:0-12504 GCF_000143455.1 Volvox carteri f. nagariensis
GAACATGCAAACATACATACATACATGCGGAACGGCTGCGTTGTGTGTTGGCAGTCTGAGTCGGGGTCGGGAGCAGCAAGACTAACCGACTTGTGCTGCGTGCCCCCGACCCTTGCGCTGTGTTTCGGCTTCGGCCCCCGGCTCTCGCGGCCCACAGTGTAATCTAAGTCACATACATACATGCAAACATACATGCATAAATATATACATATATACCTGCAAAGCCTTTATGGCTCCCGCCTTGGCTGCATAGTGCGCGGGGTTACGTCCCTCGTTGTCGCCCTGCCAGGGGTCAGCTCCTTCAGGGACATTGGAGGGGAACGATGATGGTGATGATGATGGTGATGGTAATGATGGTGATGATGATGGTGGTGATGGTGGTGATGATGAAGACGATGATGATGAAGACGAGATAATGATGATGATAATGATGATGATAATGATCGTGATAATGATGATGATAATGATGATGATAATGGTGACGATAATGATGATGATAATGATGATGATAATGATGATGATAATGATGATGATAATGATGATGATAATGATGATGATAATGGTGGCGATGCAAAAGTCAAAGAGGGAAAGACAGCTGCCGGCCCGTCCGAAGCGCCCACCCACTGCGAAAGTGATGGGGCCGCCAAAGCGGGGACGAATAAGGGGGAGGGAGAGAGGGGGAGGATGGCGGTGTCAGCGAACGGAACCACTACCCCACCACCTTGCCATCCACGGCTCCGAAAACCTCCATTCGCAAACCCAGCAACCTAGCCATTACCGCCGCCCCGTCACGCACCCACGGAGATCAGGTACTTGACCGCCTCCACCTGGTCCCTCTCCGCCGCCAAAATCAGAGGTGTCACGCCGAAACTGGCACGACAGTTAACCAGCTCAGATACACGCTGCGGGGGATGGCGCGGGAGTTGGGGGGAGGGGAGGGGAAGGGGGCTTGAGATAAGACCCGGAGGGGATGGGGGCTGCTGATTGGAAAGGAAACGGTGCAAAGGTCAGGGGAGCGAGGGGTGGGGTGAGCTCAGCTATCGTTAGTTACCGTTGTCTCTCGCAATCATTCACTCAGGGGCCTTTGGGCATCTAGGTTCCACAAGCCCGAATCACTACACGCTATATAGGTATAATCGTATGGATGTGAGCATCTCCCCCATTAGCAAGGGAGCGCGGCTGGGCTCACTCGCTCTCACCGGGGCGCGTCAATGTGGCACACAATAACTCACATAGGCACGTGATTGCTTACATCCTGATACACATCCATGCACACCCAAACACACACTCACGACGATTCCTGCTGCGGGCAGGGTTCATGTACGGCTTATGGCAGTACAAGAGATATCAGCAGATGGCTGGGGTGCACCCCCTGGAGAGATGCTCACCCCGTCAGGACCGGGCACATGGCTAGCAGAGCCAGCAGCCGCCACAGCAGCCGCGGCCCTAATCAGTGCCGGCAGAGTGCTCTGGGCGTGCCAGGTCTGTGCGACATCGTCCTCGCGCGTGCGGGCTACGAGCACGCGAAGCACCTGGAGCGGATTGGGGCGGTAGAGCGCGAAAGGGGGCTGTGAGCAGAGGTCGAGACGAGCGGATGCTGCACGACGATGAGACGCGCCACGAAGGTTGACGAGGAGAAGGTCTTTAATGAATTTGGGTTTATTGGATTGGATGCTGGATGCGAACCCCGGCGATGGCGTCCGGTCATGCAATCCGTTCTGATGCTCGCGCGTACTTGTCGCGAGGATCATCTTGCAAGCATCTTTACGCATCTTTCAGGAAAGAAAAAGCATCCTTTGAGTGCTTTACATACGAGATCGAGGGCTGGATTGCCCACCTCGACATGGCCATGCGCCGCGGCAATATGCCAAGCTGTCCTCTTTTCCTTTACATCAGTTTGCCTTAACCATGTAGCATCCTCGCGAAGAAACTTGTCAACTTCTGTAGCATTACCTGTATTGGGCGTTCAGATAGAGTTGCAGCAGGGAATCGACAGAACTCAAGCAGGCCGTATACGTACCTTCTTCGGCTGCTATAAACAATGGTACACGCAAACGGATGCAGCATCCCGGTATTCGTTTAACATTTGCGAAACCCTCCGGCTGACCGGTTGCTGCTCCTACATCAAAGTTCATCCGATTATACAGTACTTATCTTGTGGCCAAAAGGCTGATACTCCATATTTAGGCCTCCTAGCCGATAGTCCCAGTCAACGAAGTATTGTGCCGAGGCCAGATAACGTCGCATCCGGCATCCCTCCAAAAATTAATATATGGCATTAGGTGCCATGTGAATGCGAGGAGAAAAGAGCTTTACATTAGGCATACACGTGAACCTGAAAGCATGATGAAACAGCTGCCGTACCCAAGAGCTTACCAAATGTCACAGCACCTCTCTAATCTACTTTCACCTTAGCTTAACCATCGTTCTTCATTATGTGATTAAAAAACACGCACCGAGGCCTCATCTGTATTGCATTCTTCGAGGAAAGAATGGTCGTCCGTGTAGTTAGGAGACTCCTGCACTGCATTCGCCAATAATTACTAAGGATTTCATCTTCAAGACTAACACAAAGCTCAGCTAAACAGCAGCCGTCATGCAATAGTTAGCTTAGTAATGCAGTGGATCCAGAACAGGCCTCGGGATTGACAGGGCGCTTTCAGGCCGTGCACTCACACCTGTCGAACGCAATAACTCATTTGATATCAGTACTTTTCTGAAATGTAATTTGGGCTTGGTACGCGCTCCTCCTCTGTTAAGCGCAGTGAAAGGTGAACTAACCAGCGCGAATGCTGCGCTGGACCAATTTAATCAAGAACGGCTGCAATGTCGATATTTCTAACATGCTTTAGGTTCATATATATATAAGAATTGGGTATTGATTTTTCGTTTCGGCCCCATGTTATATGGCGCTTCTGGACTGAGTCCGCCTCCTACAGGAACCCTACCTGACTACGACAGCGCTGAGCGGCATTCAACAATTCCATGCATTAACCCTATGGCATGGGTGGAAGGAAAACCTAAGCAGTAGGAGCCTGTCTTGGGTGACTTCCGCACCTTTTTACACGTAACGTAAATTTCTTCAAAATACGTAGTACATAAAAGCGTCAGTTTTGCATGTGCTCAAGTGACCCCAAACTCAAATGATGTGTCCAATGTGGCGAAATCGTCGTGCGCATCTTTGTGCGGATGTTTCTAATTGCGCTCTGCAACATCCACGTGCAGATCTTGACGACTCAGGGTGCGTCGTAACCTTCTCGACGAGGATACGAGAAAGTTAATAAGATAACCTTCTTTATTAACCTTCTTTATACCCCTATTCCGCCTAGGGAAGCACAGGACTCTCCGCTCACACTTTGGACTTGCAGGCTGGAGCTCTGGTGGTGCCACAGGATATCCATCGATGCCAGCACGTTCTCCGCGTAAAACAAGGTAGCAGTGGGAGCTCCATCCCCACCAGTTCTGGCTCCCACCAGCCCCGCAAGATATCACATATGACAAGTGACGTGAGCGCTTCAATCACTGGCGCGCATTGGCGGCCACTAGTTTAGCCGTGATCGACAGACCGGCATGTCGTCAAGTCCGTGCACATGTATGTATGTTTGTATGTCCGTCCGCACCGTCGACGGTTCAACACCGCAAAAGTCGTATGCACAGTCTGTGCCGAACAGGTGCTTGGCGATGGCGAATACGGAAACTGCCGCTTCTCCGGTATACACCTGATATACCCCGTTCCCGTTCTCCACCATCGTCCCCCGTCAAAGACCTGCAATGTCATCTATACATGCACACACACCTTGACGCCACAAGCAAAAGTCATGGTAACAGAGCATCAATACGTCTATTAATAAGGGTGAAGCGGTCAAAATTGATGCACGCGCGCAAAAAAGATGTCACCCAAAAGGATTGATTGTCCAGACAAATACCAACTTCAGTATCATTCTCGCCTTCCTCCGGGTCCTAAAACGGGTCCTAAAAAAACCTTAAAACCCTTTCTCCTTCCCTCAACCAGGAGATGCTGCAAAAGGTACGCTCAATGTCCCAGCTACAAAAAGCCTAAATCCCGACGATCCGATTGATTAATAAAAACCACTGATATTAAGAGAGCCATCCACCCACCGTACATCGTACGCTCGGTTTTCCTGCTCGAGCCATTTGGCCGTCAGATCACATCAAAATACGGAATACTAATGCAATATCCACCGGTTTCCTAAAAGCCGTGGAATTTTAGGAAATCGTGCTGGGTGGTGCTACCAAAACGCCGTAGGAGCCCCGGGCCAAACCTCCAAACCCCCAACGAACGAACAGCGCAAAAGGCTTCTCACACAATGCTGCCAAAACAAATTACGTTTCCGGTTCTGCGCGCGTTTTATATGTGTATGCAAAGACGCAGTACCAATCGCCGTTTCGGTAAATGAAAGCAAATGAATCAGGAGGGAAAGCATTGGATCTGTGCGTCTGGCGCCACAGGCGCCCCAAAAATCGCCTCCGCCCCCCCTCCGTTATATGTCGCGCTTCCCCCAACCCGCAGCAGGCGCACCAGAAGCGAGAAAAAGATTGTTCTGAGATATATTATATTATATATACATATACATATATTACTATCACAACCACGCCGCAAAATGCAAATGCCGTTAGTATGCTACGGCAAATGTTCACCGACTTACGCCGTACCTCGTAGGCCCTCAAGAATAGCCGCCTGCAAGCACCCACACGACTATCCACGTCGTGTCTAGTAGCATCCGCAGCTGCCATGTCGGCAAAGGCTCCTTGCAACTTGCCTCCGCAGCAGAGCTAACATTGACTCCCGATGATGCCAAACCAGCTCTTCAGATAGGGGCCAACCAAGAAGCCCGTTTTCAGACTGCCCCAGGACCCCGACCAGAGCGACAAGAGTAGCGACAAGGGCGTGAAGGTATGAAGATGGCGCTAGTATGAAAATCGACGCTAGAATGAAAATTTTGACAGACACGAGAAGACCTTAAGGACCGGGGCTCTTCCTAAAAGCAGGCAGCCTTCCTGCTATGAACACCTACAACCCAACCCACGTTTGGATAACTCCGGTGGATGTCCGGAGAGGGAGCGGAAGGCGGAGGATAAGGTGGCGAGGTGGCGAGGTGATGAGGTGGGGAGGAGCAAGGGCCGTTTTCCTTCACTCCTCCGAAAACACTGTCTTTGTCCGCCAATCCGAAGAAATTGGATGATCCCTTTTTCCGCTCCACCTCCTCCTCCTCCCCCTCCTCCCCTTCCTGCTACTCGGTAGAGCCCAAGTCAAGCCCAGATACGCGCCCTCATCCCTGCCGCACCGCAGGCCACCACCGCCAAAGCAACTTTTGGGTCTCTGCAGCGACTCAACCTGCCTATGGAAAGAATGACAAATTTACGCGTTTGTGAGCCGCCGCAACGCATAAAGACATAGCACTACAAAGAACTATAGATTACTAATTACGCGCCCTCGCTTGAGGCGAGCTAAGAGTGTTTCCGGACATCAAAAAGTATTTTCCGGACGAAACAGGAAAGTGTTTCCTTCGGAAAGTGTGTCCAGGGCGAGCTGTGTGCTGAACAGGACACACCAAATTTGTGCATCGCAAGCTCTGCATGGCGGTAAGGGCCCCCCCCCCCCGCGCCAACTACCCAGCCCGCGGGGCAAACGCCAGTAGGAGGCGGATCAGAGTCCAAACAAAACCTTAAGACCCAGTTTCATCATCAAGGAGAGGAGTTTCAACAACACTCGTCAGGGTGTAAATTTGTGAAGACGCACATACGCACATAAACATCGACACGCAGATTCAAAACGCATAAATGCATCATCAAGAATGCGATAGAAAATGCGGTAGAGGCAATCGTAGGCATGGTCTCACTCTCCAATGAAGCTTGCAAGCACAAAAACACCATCCACGGATAACACACACACACACCATCCCCACCATCCCCACCATCCCCACCACCAGCTGTAAGTCCTTCGAGAGCTGCTTGTGTCGACCATGCAATAGACAAGGCAGCAGACAGTGCCAACAGAAACAACAACAATAACAACAAAAAAGGGATCAACGGCAAGGGGGGAAGGATTTCGCGCCTGCAATGGTTCCTCCGTCTCCACAAACGGGTACCTTCCCCACCTCCTCCTGCTCGTAATGCTGACAATGATGATCGTCATCAAGATTATCATAATAATTATGATTGCTATCGCCAAAACCTGATCACCCATCATTGCTTCAGCCTCGTACCATGAAAACTAGTACCATCGACGCCACCTTTGCAAGTGTAGAGAGCTGCTGTTCTCTGGGAAAATCACTGCGTCGTACAGATAACGTACGTTTTGGGATACCACTACCAGCCCGCCGCAGCGTTGAGAGTTCAGGCCCCAGTCCCGCAGGCAGGCACTGCGGGCCGTTTCCCATCCGCGCCTCCCTCTCCCCGCACTGGCGCGCCCGTCCCCACATAAAGTACACATTAGGTACGGATGTGAGGAGCCGCTGGTGGCGGGCACTGACACACAGCCGCGGCGCGTTTGCGAGCTGCTCCCACCAATAGTGCCCTCTAGCACCCTCTACACAGCCAACCATAGGAACCCAAACATCCTCTTCTTCTTTTTCCCCCCGACTCCTCTTCCCTCTTCTCCTCCACAACCACTTGCGTCGACCTCAGCTTCTTATTCTCCGTCAAAGATTCTTCTCAACACTGGCCTTCTTTTTTCTTCAGGAAAAGCATATCCGTCACTTCCTCTAGGCGCTCATCTTCTACCGATATAGTTTGATTGTTAAGACAATATCTGCCGTGTATTCCGGTTCTGGCCTTCTTTTTTCTTCCAGGAATAGTTCGGCCGGAGGGAGGGAAAGAACGCAGTTCTCGCTTCTCGCAGCTGACGCAGCTTCCCCCCCTGGCCGGACAGCTACAAGCCCTAAAGCCCCCCCCCCCCCCAGACAGATCACACACAGCTCCCAACACAGCAGTGCGATCTGTAGGTGGGGAACACTCAACTCGCGGAATGTGCGCCAACACGTGTGCTGACAATGCACAGCTCATCCGGAGCGCATTGCCGCGCCACCACCGCCACCGCCACCGCCACCGCCATCGCCACCGCCACCGCCACCGCCACCGCCGCTGTTGATGCTGCTGGGAATGGCCTCGGCAGCCGCTGCGTGCGGGGCCCCCAGGACTGGTGCAGCGTCCGTGAGGGCGAGCGGCTGCGGTAGCCTGGCGGCCTCCTCGCAGGCGCGCAGCAGCCGGCGAGCTAGGTCCAACACCGCCTCACGCAACCTTAGGCAGTACCCGAGAGGCCTGAGGGTGGCAGTCAGGACAGTGCATACAATAGGAAAAATCCACTGGGGGAAGCCCTTTGTAAAGGTAAAAGCAAAAAACGTACAGGAAAGCGCACAAGGACGTTAGGAGCGCCAAAACAAAAACCCTCAAAGAAGGAAGACGACGACAACAAGTATGCGAGGGGATGGTGTGTGGGACTTAGGAATGCCAGAGAGCATTTCAATATCGGGGATCACGCTGGGCCGCAGCTGAATCAGCCGCTCAGCTGGCTCTCGGACATCATATCGCCAAATGCCAACCGCCAAATTCAAACTCAAGCCCCATCCACTATGCACAGAAGTCTATGCGCACTGTATTGTAACGCAAAATCACCAAATACGCAGCTCCAGCTGTGCATGTCGCGCATTTATCCCGTTAAGTCGCTGTCCGGGCCCAGCCCCCGGCCCCCGCACCTGAGCCCCAGTCGCTCCAACTGCCCAGTATCCATCCCTAGCAGCTGGTCCAGACGGATGGCCTCCTCCTGAAATGCCCCCAGGTACGGCAGCAACCCCAGCTCCTCGAATAGCACATCAAGGCTGTAGCGCGGCATCAGCCAGCCCGACTGTACCACATGGCAACCTCCGGTGCCCCCCGCCGTGCCCGCCCTTACGATTACAGCGGCTTTCAACCCATGGCTGAGGGACGTGTGGAAAGGTTCTACTGCAGCGTTGACCCTAGCGCCGCTGTCGTAAAACAGCTTCTGGTCGGTAGTGGTGTCATTGGTGGTGGAGTCGCTGGCGGGCCTGGCTGCGAGCAGGCCGGCCGGTGGAGAGTGAAGAGGATGAAGGGGGGGAGAGACGGGGGAAGAGACCAAGGCCCCGCCAGTGCCGCCGCCGCGCGCGTCCGTGGCATGCACATGCACCCCACCGCCGGTTTCCCGACGCCCCACCGCCACTGCAGCCTCCGGCGATCCTGTCTCCGCTGCCGCCGTCGCATCGTCAGGTCTGCGTAGCCCATTGCTGTGCCACTCGATGTCCGTGAGGACTAAGGGGGAGTCCCGCATCAAGTTGCTGGAGTTCCCAGTTCCTTGCATGGTCGTGACCCGTGGGTCAAGTCCCGCGCGGGGGGACGCGCCGCCTTCAACGCTCCCGCTTGAAGCAGCAACGGGCAGATGCAGGGGAAAGCGCGAAGGGACCCGCTGCTGTTCCAAAGCCGGGCCCTCGTCACTGTCGGGCCCTGCAGTGCCGGCGGCGCCGCCAGATCCACCGCCAGATCCGCCGCTGCCGTCGCCGATGTCGGCATCATCGTCGGCAGGTCCCAGGATTACTATTTCCGCATCCGGGGCGTAGGAAGAGTCGCATTGGGATATAGGCTGCTGCTGCTGCTGCTGCTGCTCCTGGTCTCGGAGCTGCTGCTCTAGTTGTTTTTGCTGCCGTACAGAGTTACCCCCGTGTTTAGTGCCATTTTTGGCACTGGGGCCTCCGCTGGGGAGGTTATTGCATGGATGCTTCGTTGAGGCGCTGCAGCTGCCGTACGACGTTGCGACGGCGCCGTTTCTGTCCGTGGAGTCCTGACGGCCGGCAGTAGAGGAAGTGGCGGAGGAGGTGAAGGCTGCAGCAGTGGCCAGTGCTGCTGCCTGCTGCTGTAGCAGGGTCACGTGCTGTAGCGCACTAGCAGAACGCCGACGCTCCTCGTCCAAGTCCGCCTGGAAGCCGAGCATGCGGAAGTTATTCACACGACGGCGCCGCGGTACGACAGTACGGCAAACATGGGTGCATGGAACGAAAACATAACAAAACAGAAAACGAGATATGCTACTGTATAACCCCTTGCACCATACGGACATTTACCGCGCATGCGGGAAACGTAGGCGGCCTTGCAATACATGTGTGTAGCAAACTGTAGATTGAAGCTTAACATAGTTTGTGATGGTACAGCAGGTCGTCGGTGGCCCCACCGATGGAGCCCCTACCTACCGACAAAGCTAAGTGCGTGATGTCCTTTGAACACGGCACCCATCACACACGCACTCACGCGCACCCATCACTCACGCATTCAAGCACACTCGATCACACACGCACTCACGCGCACCCATCACACACGCACTCACGCGCACCCATCACTCACGCATTCAAGAACACTCAATCACTCACGCACACCCGGCTGTTGTCGGCTCACTGCATCGCTCTTCTTCGCACCTGCAGCCTCTGCCTCTTAGACGTCTCAGCAGCTAGCTGCGTCCCCAAACGAGTTATTTGCTGCTCCAAATAGCCAGTCGCCGGAATAACAGCCCCGCCGGTGACGCTGCCAACGCGGCCAGCACCACCAGCAGCAGTAGCAGGGGCAAACGCCAATCCGTCTTCGCGCAAGTGCGCCACCGCCGGTGCCGTCGCGGCGGCTCCTCCAACACCCAGACCAAACTCCGCTGCCACATCGAGAACGGAGGCATGCCCCGGTTGCCTGCCACTGTCGCCACCATCGCCGGTATTGCCATAGCCACTTGCATCGGAGACAGCCCTCCGAGCGCCGGCGCCGGCGCCAGTCGCCGGCGCCGTCTGCAGCAAAAACGGCGATGCGGGCAGGAGGCCCGTCAAGCTGCCGGAGCAGGAGCGCAGCGCGCCGCCCGAGGCCATGATCATGCCGTTGAGTGTACTGTTGGCTCCGTCGTCGGACGTTTCGTCGCAGTAGTAAGCTTCGGAACCGAAAGTGGTTCGCGGCGGCAGCCGCGGGGCGGAGAGCTCTGGCCTTGAGAGGGGACTGCGGACGCCCATAGCACTGCCCGTAAGCTGTGGCCGTACGAGGCCGAAGCCGACACCGTTGCCGTCGGTGACCGCTGCCGTCGCGTCGGGCAGCAGCAGCGGCGACGGCGGCACGGACACCTCCTCAGCCACGGTCGACAGCAGGTGTACGAACCGGCCATTGTTATGGTTGCCGTCGTTCGCTGCCGCCGCCGCCGCAGCAGCAGCAGCAGCAGCTGACGATGACGACGGGCAAAGCATCACTTGCCCTGCGGACCTGGACCCCCCAGGGCTAACAGCTCCAAATGACGCGCGATGTGACAGCTGTGACAGCTGTGGTTGCGGGTGCAATTCCCCGCCACCCAGGCCGCCGCTGCTGACCCCGGTGCTCTTAGCACCCTCAGCGGCACCACCATGGAGCCCCTCTCGCTCGGGCTGCTGACATGACAGCTGCTGCTGCTGCTGCAGTTGTTGTTGTTGTTGTTGCATGGTGGTGGCTTGAGCTGGTCGTTGGTGTTGTTGTTGCTGTTGTTGTCCCGCAGCGGAGGCGGAGGCGGACGTGGAGGCGGCGGCGGTTTGCTGGCGGGGGGCGTAGTCCCGCAGCGCTTGCTCCCAGGCTCCAACTCGGACCAGGTAGGTGCGCATGCGGCCCTTGCCCTTCACCTCCCGCTCCCCGACCTAGAGCTCGGTGAGGTAGGCGCGCATGCGGAATGCAATACAGCAGCCTCAGCCTCAGCAGTAGCAGTAGCAGTACCAGCAACCGTCTAGGATGGCAACCCATTCACCGCCACGGTCGCCACTACCGCGCCCAATCTGCCGCCACCCAACCCCAACGCGCATAAGCCCCAACATACATAACCGGAAACGGGACCATGTGCACCAACACCCAGGCGCTGGACCTGCCCGACGGCCTGACGGCCCGCAAGTCCTCCTGTCCCGCTCCACAACCGCCCAGCTTAGGGCTCCTCGACCCCTCCCAACTGTCACTGCCTCAGGTCAGGTATCGCCGCCATTCATTCCCTCCGAGACCGGCTCCGAGACCTTTGCCCGTTAGCCGTACCCACCTCTACAAACTCGCCCTCCATGTTCGGATGGTGTTGATACACGTCTTCCGACACGTGGATACACATGGGGAAGCCCGTGGACTCCTAGCGCGCAGCCGGGATAGGGGGGAAGGGGTGCCGGGATAGGGGGGAAGGGGTGCCGAGATAGGGGGGAAGGGGGTGCCGGGATAGGGGGGAAGGGGTGCCGAGATAGGGGGGAAGGGGGTGCCGGGATAGGGGGGAAGGGGTGCCGGGATAGGGGGGAAGGGGTGCCGAGAGGTATTCATGTGCGGAAAACTGAACTAAAACGTCAAATGGCGCGGAAGGGGGGATAGGGGGAAGGATGGGGTAGCGGACGGGACGGAGTGCATAACAGAATGTGACTATGCACACACACAGTGATACACCGACACACACACCGACGTACACACGCACAGACGCACAGACGCACACGCACACACGTTTCTTTGAACCCACCATCCGGCTGGCTGTGTTGACAGTGTCCCCCAGGAAGCAGTACCGGGGGCACTTCATGCCGATCACCCCGGCAAACGCCGGACCGCAGTGCACGCCCTGCAGGTGCAGCAGCCGGTAGGGTAGGCGGCGGTGGCGTCAAGAGGCGGTACCGTCAAGAGGTGCGGACAGCAGCAGAGGTGCGGAGGCAAGGTAAGTAGGGGAGAGGGAAATATATGACCATGCAAGGCAGTCAAAAAGGAAATGACAGCCGGCGGCCAAGGCACCGACTGAAGGAGTACAAAGCACGGGGGGACGGAGGCAGGGGGGAAAACACGGAGCAGGGACGGGGTGAGACACACACACACACACACACACACGCGCGCGCGCACACACAAGGAAGCCTTTATGCAATCATGCGGCCAGATGATCACATGCAGCAACCGTAAATGGATAACAATTCGGTGTAACCCAGTTTTGCAACATGCCCCAACAACAGGATATCCATTGAATCCAATAAATAGCTTCCTAAAGGATCCAACAGAATTCAGTTAGGATCCCGTGAGGATCCAGTCAAACCGGTTGCCCGGGTTCGCCCCGCCGCGGCGGGGCCCCCCTCCAGACTTTCGGCGATCTCCCCTACCCACAACACCCCGCTCCTCCTCCGAAACCAACGGTTGATCCAAACCAACGAGGAACTCGTCTTACGATGCGGATGCGCATCCTCTCTCCGTTGGGTGCCGTGATGTTCCTGACCACATCTAGCATGGCCTTGGCGAAGCCCAACACCCGGGTGAGCGGGGAGCCCTTGCGGGCCTTATCCTCGTCCTCGTCGTGACCCGCAGCCACCATGTACGCATCGCCAATAGTCTCCACCTGCGAGAGGCCACGTGGGTGTGTGTGGGTGTGATTGCGATTGTGAGTGTGAGTGGGTGCGGGTGTGTGTGCGATTGTGAGTGTGAGTGTGAGTGTGAGTGGGTGCGGGTGTGAGTGCGGGTGTGAGTGCGGGTGTGAGTGCGGGTGTGAGT
>NW_003307611.1:12554-29373 GCF_000143455.1 Volvox carteri f. nagariensis
TGCGGGTGCGGGTGCGGGTGCGGGTGCGGGTGCGGGTGCGGGTGCGGGTGCGGGTGCGGGTGCGGGTGCGGGTGCGGGTGCGGGTGCGAGTGCGAGTGCGAGTGCGAGTGCGAGTGCGAGTGCGAGTGCGAGTGCGAGTGCGAGTGCGAGTGCGAGTGCGAGTGCGAGTGCGAGTGCGAGTGCGAGTGCGAGTGCGAGTGCGAGTGCGAGTGCGAGTGCGAGTGCGAGTGCGAGTGCGAGTGCGAGTGCGAGTGCGAGTGCGAGTGCGAGTGCGAGTGCGAGTGTGAGTGCGGGTGCGAGTGCGAGTGTGAGTGTGAGTGTGAGTGTGGGTGCGAGTGTGAGTGTGAGTGCGGGTGTGAGTGTGAAGGTTAAGTTCCTCAATAAACCGAGCTGCAAATAGTAGTAAGCATAGCAGCGGTTTTCTGGGTGCGAGTGTAAGAGAGAGCGTGTGTGCGTGTGTTTAGTATGTTGGTTGGATACCTGTTGGACGCGCGGAAGCAACACGTGCACTCGCCCGCCAGCTGCACATGCACACAGCCACACGCGTATTCTTCCCGTGACCACTCAGCCATCGATTGATCGACCCATCCCGCCACCCGTCCATCCCGCCACCCACCTTGTACACCGAGAATCTGTCTGTCAGTTTGTCAAACGCGGTGAACATGTTGGACAGCATCAGGAAGACCTCCGCGGTTGGCAGTTTGGAGGAGAGGCTGGTGAACCCCACAATGTCGCTGAACAAAATCACAACTGCGGCGTTGATGGTGGTGGTAGCCGGGGGGGGGAAGGGGTGCACGTGTGGGTAAGAGGAACCATAGACGTCTAAGTTGCCCATACCAGAGATAGACGGATACACCAAGGGTGATGATTAGACACTATAGTCCATGTGCCATGTGCATGTGTTTCCCCCCTGGGGGGGGGGGGAAATCCCCCCCGGCTCCATCTCCGACCCCTCCCCACCCCACCCGATCAATAATTCCCGCCACCAATCTCCCTACCGTGTGGGTGTGAGTCCGCGACGAACTTCTGTCCCTGCTGCATCCTGGCAATGATGGACTCCGGCAGAATGTTCTTGAGAAGCTTCATGCTCTCCGTCTCCCGACCGTCCACATTGTTAACCAACTCAGCGAGCCACCAGCTGACACAACAGAATACAACAGAACGGAACCACGGGTCGGGGAAAGGGGTGAGAGGTTAATCAAACTAGATTTGCCGACATATGATAACGCGGGGGGGGGGGGGACGGAGAGGGGACGGAAACCATCAGTGCACCTCAGTACAGAGGGGACGGAGATGTGAGACCAGTTGGTAGCAAGTGAAGTTCGAAGCTCATGTTCGACGTAACTGAGTTGCAGGTGAGGAAGGAGAGAGACATCAACCAGGAGATTCAACAAGGTGAGATCCCTCTTATGTACTCCTCTTCTTGCATCCTTCCCTCTTCACGTGCTCTTCTCACTCCCGCTCACCTGTCGCTCTTCAGGCGTAACTGTGTCTCTATCCTGGCCAGGAGCTCCTCCCGTCGGTACGGCTTCCGTACAAAGTCGTTGGATCCGGATCTTAATCCCTCCACGATGTTGTCCTCGTCCGATTTTGCAGAGACCATGATTACCGGCAACACATTCCCAGGGATCACCTGGTGGTTGGAAGGTAGTTGGTAGTGGTTGGGAACAAAATTGACGATAAACGGACGTTTCACCAACAGCACCGTAAAGAAACCGTACTGCGCATCGTACTGCACACGAAAATGCCATAATCTGCCGTAATCTGTACACATGCCCACCGCTGCTATCTGTACCGAGAGCGCGGCTCCAAGCACAGAGCCCGTGTCCCCAAACCCGGAACACCGCACCCACCTTCCGCAGCGTCGCGCAGAACTCATGGCCCGACATGTTGGGCATCATACAGTCCAACAGAATTAGATCTGGCATGGTTTCGGAGGCACAGAGCCAATCGAGGGCCTCCAAGCCATCCATGCATCGCGCGAAATGGTAGCCGGTACTCGTCAGGATTTCCTCCAGCACAATCTGGTTCACCTCTTCGTCGTCAACCGACAAAATCTGCACCGTGCCGTACATATCGCTGTACGGCAGTTTGTCTAGCGTAAGGCCTGGTGGCGGCGATAATGACGACGCCGTGACGAGGGCGTTGGTGCTATTAAGCGACGCGGAAGCGGGCATTATCTTGCCGGACCTCGATACGGGGCCGGGGCCCTTTTGGGATCGACGGCCGGCGGCGCGCAGCCCATCGGACTCCGAGTCAGCGCCGACGCTGCTGCCGTCGTCGTGCGATTCACGGGCACCCCGATATAGATCCGAATCCAGCGCCTTGAGCAGCAAATGGGACGTTCCCCCCGGTACGGGCCCGCTGTGCGAATGCATGCCGCCGCCGCCGCCGCCGCCACCTCCACCACAACCGCCACCACCAGGGGTTCTGCCGTACGTGCTCATGCGCAGGGCCTCACGTACGGTATTCGATTTGCTGCCGCCGCCAACCGACGTCGCCGACAGCTTCCGGACCAAGCCGTGGCCGCTATGCGAGTCCGTACTGCCACGGGCTAGCAACAGATGCTCGTACACGTCAGCTAAAGAGTTCCCCCCTGTTGATACGGCGGTGCTGCCGCTGCATCCACCGCCGCCGCCGCCACCGCCGACGCTCCCGCGTGTCGCTAAGGCCTCCCGCGCTTCCCCCGAAGTCCGGCTCGAATGCCCTGTTACTGCCCGATGCGCCACCTCCGAAGCCTCCCCGCGCCACGCCTGGAACGAACCCAGGCTGCCTGCGGCGGTGATGCTGCCGGGGGAGCTTTTCACGCCGGTTTCGGAGGAGTTTCGCAAGCAGCTGCCGCCGGCGGCAGCGGCGGGCGCCGGCAGCGACGGCGGCGGCCTGGCTGCGATCTGGAGATCTAGGCGCTCCAGAGACCTGCTGTCCCTCTCCGCCTGGCGCTCGGGCTCCGACAGCTGCAACTGACGAGAGACGCGATGAGCCTCCTCCATGGAACGTTTGTGCTCGGCGCGCCGCTGCAACTCGCCCATCAAATTCTCCCGCTCCAGCTCCTGTTTGCGTGATACAAACACAAAAGCACACACAGACACACACATACATGCACACCACACCAACGCCATGAGGTGAACCCCGACCGGATGTGAGAGGCCGGGCAGCAAAACCAGGCGTGGAAAGCAATCCAGAGCTGTCGTTAAGGTTCCTCAAGGTTTGCCAACAGCGGGCGGAAGTCGTTAGGTATGAGTTCGCGACGTGGGCAGCGCTGGGAAACATCCATTGATTCAAAATTGATTTACTCATTTCTTATTCTTACAAGTATGTACCTGAAACGAGCACAGGTCAAGGCTACGCAAAGGCCAAACGAGCCCACAATCCGACAAAAACCTGGCTGACTCATCGACAGGAGGAGTTTTAGAAAAAGCAAAACAAAAGCAGAGCACGGAGAGACTGGAAACGCGCGCGGGACTGTGCGGGACGGCACAGCCGTTCGACTCCAAGCAGAGGCCACTGATAACCCAAGGAGGAAAGAGGCCTCTATTTACGCAGTCTATGCAGGGTCCAGGCAGCCCTAGGTGCTCCTATATATCAGGAGCTACAAGACCCCTTTCGTTGCGCCCACGCATCGGGGGAGGAAGGGGGAAAAGACGAACCACGAGCGAGTGAAGCTGCTGCCAAGGAATGAGTGCTGCGGTCGGAGAGAGGGGGGCTAAAACCCTATAAATACCCTAATATGTATATATACATACATATATACCTGTGTACGGCGGCGGTACAGTACATCCTCCTTTTCTTGACTGTTCGAACCGCTGACGTTGCCGTCCGCCGCGTCACGCTGGGGAGAGGAAGCGTGAGAGGAGGAGGAGGAGGAGGAGGAGGAGGAGGAGGAGGAGAAGATCCCCAAGCGAGGCGGGGCGGGATTGGCCGTCATGTGCGAGATGATGCATGGTGCAACAACACAACAAAGCAACGCCCTCATCGCATGGTTTGATACACGACGACTTCGTCATCCGAATCGGCCGCACCTGGGAATCTCCCGAACCGACCACCTTCGGCGGAAACCCCCACATCAACACACCAACACATCAACACACCAACACAATAACCTTTTGGAGCCAGGTTTTTTTTACGGAATCGCAGCAGACCTTGGTTTTCCTGCCTGCCATACACACGATACTACGCCCCATGGGTTCCTACCTCTACCTCTACCTCTACCTCTACCTGTGACTCCGTTTCGGTGCCCCCCCCCTTGACGACCCACCCTTGAAGGTGATGTGAGGCCGCTGGCATGGCGAGTAGTGCCCCTGGCCAGCTTGGAAGCTGTCTCCTCCAGGCTGTGCCGTGGAGTTTGGGGCGCAGCGGTGGTGGTGGGGCGCAGAGAGGAGAAGCCGCAGAGAGGAGAAAGAGGGGAGAGAGGGGAGCAGGGGGCGCTGGTGAAACAAAAGGAATTCATGCTCTGTGAAGACGGGCACTGTGTTTGAATGTGCATATGTAGGGTTGTGGCAGCAGGTGAGTAAGTAGACGTGATCCACGCTTGAGTAAAATGTCCACACCCACAGCCGCAGCCGCACCCACAGCCGCACCCACGCCCTCATGCGTCCTTCATCTCTCCTGCACTTTTTCGTGCCAGTGACAACCTACCTGGGCTTGCGGCCGCTGGTGCTGGCCAACCGGTTCGACCGCCTCCTGCTCACGGCCGCCCGGGCAGATGCGTGGCCGCACTTTGACAGGCTCTCCATTACCTGAAGTGTTAGCCGCCGCGGGACACACACGCAAGGGCGGGAGCAACAGCGAAGTTTACATTAGACAAGCACGTCAGCAACAGCGACATGAGGGACACAGACACAGTATCAGCGAAGAAAAGGGACCATCATGGAAAGGTAGGAGAGGCCATGCGCATCAAAAAAGAGATGCCGCACTACGGGAACGTAGAATCCAATTAGGACTGGACACGGACGCAAAATGGGCCAAATCGTGGAGAGCTAAGAACCATCAAAACATCGCTCAGACCCAGACATTTTTTAGTCCCTGCTTGGCGTGGCGACGTTGCGAGGGTAGAGTCTATTGGTTGCGAAGCTTTATTAATCGTGATATTTGTAATGCCCAACGCATCGCCACGGTCCTCGCCCATGTCTCCCCCCTTTTCCGTCCCAGGCCCAGAGCCTTTGTGTCACCGCAACACCTCTCCTCCGCACCACACCGCACCTGCAGCTCCAGGCTCTGTCTCGTGCAGGGTTGCAGCACCGGCAACGTCACCGTGAAGGTGGTCCCCCGGCCCTCCGCCGACTGGACCTCTATCTTGCCCTCGTGCGCCTCCACCAGCTGCTTCACGATGTTGAGACCCAAACCCGTACCGCCGTACTTGCGCGTCACGGACATGTCCACCTGAACGCGGTAGGAGAGGGGAAAGACGAACCACGTGAGCGAGTGAAGCTGCTGCCAAGGAAAGAGTGTACAAGAAGCAGAACTGAGAGGGGTCGCGTAAGAGAGGGGGGTAGGTAGGCAGGGAGGTATGCAAACAGGGGCGATGCATTAACTATTCAAGGCACGAAGGGATGACGATTTAGACTTCAGATGTAGCGGTAGGTTGAGCAGCCACGACAGAGAGAGAGAGAGAGAGAGAGAGAGGGAGGGAGAAAGGCGCGAGGGGAGACTATCCGGCCGCCGTCGCCGCGCCTTCATTCAAGAAGCCAGCCACCACACACCGACTCATGTACCACCCGGTGTTGCCACCATCATCACCATGAGCACCACCATTACCAGCACCGGCACCAGCACAATTCACTACCACCATTCACTACCCCCATTCACCACCACCATACTTGCCATATTCAGAACGGCGTTTCGCAACCAACACAACGAGACTAGATAGACAACGATTAGAGCAATTGTGATGTAACGGCTAACTTGACGATTTATCAAGAAACGACTCATCGTCCATGAATCGCACCCCTGATGATGTAATCGAATGGGGCGGTCCCTATCTAATACACCAGGGCGCTATCTGTAGACGATCAAATCTCTCTATAGTAGACGCGAGAGGAGGGTACCCCTCGGTAGGTACCCCGTTTTCCGCACCAGGCTGAGATCACCGTCAGGGAGGCGTCACCGCCAAACACACCCACGTTATCCTCATATCAACTCCTGGTTAGTCGTGATTACGATGGCGAGTCAGCGCCCGCTCAGGCCCATTTCGCGATGATGCTACATGGCGAGCCGGAAAAGCTCTCGTCTGAAAAGAAAAGATCCGGTAGTGGGATCATGGGTGTGCATGACGACATGGACGCCAAGACTTTGATTTATGTGACCACCTCCCGGCAGGCACCCGACACGACGAAATAACCAAGCTGTGGTACCTCTGCCTTCATTGCCAACAGAGGTAAATTCTTCTAAAAGCAAGCAACACAGGCGCTGGCGGTTGCAGAAAGGGGACCGTAACAAGGACACTTCTCAAGGGGTGAGGTTGCTCAGTGTTTGAGTAGCTGCGTCCCAGGCCCCATGTCCGGCAGCCGCCATCGCCACCAGCCGCTATCAAGAAGGGTAGCAGCTTGGCGGTAGCCAGCAGAGGACCAGCCTGCCCATCCAAACCCACCGGACAGACAGACCCTACAGACTGGGCCCCCTACCTGCTCGAAGGCGCCCCATATGCCACTGATCCTTTCAGGCGGGATGCCAATGCCCGTATCCGCCACTTGCAGCGTCACCGAGCTGCCGTCCGCCGAGGGAGACACCCGTACGCATACCCGGCCGCGGTGGGTGAATTTGAGTGCATTACCGGCCAGGTTGTAAAGGATCTGGGGGTGCAAAAAGGGCAGGGAGGGCAGGCGGGAAGGTAAAAGGCCCCCGGATGCTGGGGAGAAAAGCACGGGGCGAATATGGCAGAGGACAGAGGACAGAGGAAGGTTGCCCAGGCCCAGGTGATGACGGGAGTTTGCAACATGTTTTGCACACCATGTCCCGACAATATGGGAAATTGCTATCAAATAACCTATTAATACTACGAAGCCTGACGTACAGCAGCCTGACGTACAGCAGCGACCTTCTTAAAAACCTCCACTTCGAACACCTGCAATGTTAAACCCCTGCCCTGTCATGCTGCATCCAAGTACCAATTCCCTCCCCGGCCCCCCCAAATCCCTTCCGGAAAAGCTTCCGAGACCACAAAAGGCCGTGCCACATCAGGTCGCGCAACATCAAAACGTTTTTTTACCTGGATGACCCTGCTAAAGTCCGCAATGATGAGTGGCGTGTGTGGGTCCACGGACCGCTCGATGGCGACGTCCTTACGGGCCAACGGCGCCACAATGTCCACCACGTGCTCCACCGCCTTGGCGAGGGAGCACAGCTCATGCTTGATGGTCAGCTTGCCCTCCTAAGAGCACGGCACGTGAATGGGTGGGGTGGGTGGGAAAAGGGGAGGGTTGCGTCCACAGGAAGGTGCGTAATTCGTTTCCCATCGTTTTACGATTCCCCCGGGAGATTCCCTCAATAGTAACGCCACGTTTCGCATTCGTTTACGTGCACAGACGAATCTGCACTTGGGGTTGAGTTAGGAAGAATGCGTGCTGTAGCGAAACTTTTACTTCACACGTCCCCTCTCACGCACGCACGTTACCTTGAGTGCGGCCACGTCCAGGATGTCGTTGATGATATTGAGCAGGTGGTTGGAGCTGTTCTTGATAGTCTTCACAAAGTGCTGTCCCTTCGGGTTCATCTCGCCGCCAGCGCCGCGAACCTGTTTTGGGAAAGCAGGGCGATAGCGACGCAGCACAGCGACGTATCAATCCATTTATCAAAACAGTATTTATATTGAAAAGAATGGCGGAGGAACCCACATCAGCAGGCGCCAAATGAGATATTGTGTTTCTTTGGATTTTGACTTTGCGTGTTGTTGTGGGTTGTTCTATCCGCCGCAAGGTCCTTGGAAAACCCATGCATATGCAACGAACACCGTCGACCTTTGCGATGGGACCGATTGACCCATAACCCACGACTCCGTAAATGCCAGTCCCTTCACAGGACATACAGGAGCACCAGCCACCACGTTCTGCTCATCCTCCCGGACACAGGCTCCTTCCTGGCTTGGCAACTTCCAACAACCCAGTTGTAAATTGATTCGGGTAAAGCCCCAGCAACCCGGGTAGAGAGGGAGGAGACCCAGCAGTAGCTTACGTCACCATAACGGCAATGGGTACAACACAGCCCTCCGGGCGCCTGTGCGTCAACCCTGCATTCGCACGCTCGCCATCCCCATCCCCAACCCCATACAAAAGCCAAAGCCTAAGTCCGACCCAGCATCACAAATACAATCCGCGCACAAATCCGGGACCCGGAGGAAACGACAAGTGTCCAGATTTTGTGTGATGACCCACGGGTCACGTACTGACCAGCGCGTCTGACAGCTGGATGATTCCGTTGAGAGGTGTCCGCAGCTCGTGGCTCATGAGGCTCATGAACTGGTCCTTGCGTGTCACCGCATCCCGAAGCTCCTGGATCATCCGCACGCGGTGCGCGTTCTCAGCCGCCTGCTGAGCCAACAACCGCCGCTGCGCTATCGTCATGTAGTTGCCGTACATAATGGACGAGGAGAAAAGGACCTGCGGGTGCGTGTTGTGGGGAGCGAGGCAGGGCGGAGGTAGCCGCAGCGTGCATTCTGTTGTGCAGGGCTGGGATGAAGCGCGGGGAGCAGCACAGGGGCGCTTTCTGGTCGGTTTCCGGAATTCGTCCCCACAGCCACTCAGACGAAGAGGCGACACTAAAACACACACACACACACACACACACACACACGCACACATATACAGATATAGTCGCGCGTACGTGTGCCATTATTCTTCAGGAACAATACAGCCTTCTCTAAAGTTCCTTGCGGGCCATACTCAGCACTTTCTCCTTGCAGCCCAGTTAATTAAAGCAATTAGAGATACACACACATACATACACACATACACATACATGCACACACAGTCGCGCCTCTCCACTACAGCGACACACATTGATACGGGCCCTTGATTTCACGGGCGCCTGTTCAACATCTCCTCCTTGGGATATTTAAGCTATGTAAATACTATCGTTACGGGAAAGGCTTATTACACACATCGCTGGTGACCAGGGAGCTCGCGTCGGTGTGAAGTTATTCGTGCAACCTCTTCGGATATGGCCTCTTCCCCATATCGTGGCTCAGATAAACCAAAACACATACACACTCACACAGCAGCTCCCCTCCCTCCCTCCCTCCCTCCCTCCGTCCTACCCAGCCCCCACGACGCACCTTGGCCATAAAGTTGGCAAAAATGTTCAGGTACTCTCCGTACGGCGAGGAGGAATTCAGTAGATGGAGCACCCAAGCCACCGGGAACATGCTCCATATGAGCAGCGTGCACATGTAGATGAACAGCAGAGAGCGGCGGGAGGAGGGGCTCGAGTGCTCCTTCACAGCCGAGAACACCATACGGCCCATCATGTACAACACGCCGACGAAGGACAGCATGCTGACGCTGAACATCAGCCCTGGGTCACCATTAAGCCGACGCCGTACCATGTACGGTTGCCGTACATGATACCGGTTGGGAAGCACATTACACAAGTGCAACATGGTGTATGAGAGGAAGGGGGAAATAGGGAAGGGGGAGGGCACACAGACAAGTGAGCGACTCAAGGGGAAAGGGCCCAGGTCGTATAAGGGTTGGGATCAGGTGGGGAACGGGACGGGTGCAATAGTGGGCCAAGTGGAGGTACGCGACGATACGCAATGCTGCACGACCCAACGAAGGGTCTATCAAATGAAACCCGCATGAGCCAGGTTTAGGACTCACAGCACATTAGGTGTCACCGTGGACACCAACCCCGTGTACAAAGCCGGTTTACACCGAAAAGGAGCAAACTGTAGCACCAACGTAGTAAGCTAAGGGGGGGGCGCTGGTTTTCAAGAGCTTGCGTGCGTGCGTGTGTGCGTATGTGTGTGTGCACAATGGTGATAATGGTGAGAATGCGTGTGTGAAAGGACAAAAGTATTTTGCTTCTTGTGGGAAGAACCCGGAGTGGACGGAGCGGCCCGCGACCCTCGGGAAGAAGTGTACAAAAGCAGCCAGGCGCGGCGACAGCAGGCTTTCAGACAGGAATATGTCCTTTGTACGCTAAAGAGTCTCGCTTCTGTGCTACCGATATGGTCTGGCTGGTGGTGGTGCTGGTGCTGGTGCTGTTGTTGTATACTGCTATATACCGCCTGCCTGCAGCTGCAGCTGCTGGTGCTTTTCCTACGACATGCTTTCCTACACAGGCTTCCCCAACTGCTCCTCCGTAAACAGCATCAGTCTACGAGACGTCACATCGCAGGTGCCCGGATGGCAACAGCGGCGACAGCTTTCAGGGGACCGTGGCCGAGTACGCGCGCCTGCCGGGCCGCCAATAAGCAGCGAAGTGCCGCCTCGGCGCGGGTGCCCATAGTTGGCGACGCGAAACCCCCCACCTGCCGCAGCAGGTAAGGGCTGGAGAAGACCCCGCCCAGTCCCCCCCGACTATGTTTTTCCAAGCGCCTTTGGATGGGACGTGGTGGTGGTGGTGGTGCGGCAAAGGAGGGCCTTTTTATTGCCACCACCAGCCCGCTAAGTGACCTCCTGTCTCCTGCCGCACAGCAGCTACGCCCCAGCCACAGCTGGGCGCCGGTGCTGCCACCACAAAAGCAGCTGCCACAGCCACAGTCCCCAGCAGTGATGCCGGGCCCCCGGGGCAGCAGCTCGATGAGGCGAGGGTCGCTGACTACTGAGAGCCAACAGCAACTGTCAACTGCTCCAAAGGGCCCCCTGGGAATGCCTCCCGCACCTAGCTCGTACAATCTGCTGCTGCTGCTGTTGCTGCTGCTTACATCCCATCTTCTATTGCAACTGACGTGGCCAACAAGTCGCTGCTTGCTGGCTGGCTGGTGTAAGGATGCCGCTTTATGGATGTAATGCACACGCACTGGATTGGAGGTCGTGGGGTCCACATTGCGGCTAAACCACGTGGCGCCGGTGAGACAAAAGGAAACCAGATACCCGGGGCTGAGGTTGCGCCTCGAGGTTGAGCCTTTGCTTCACTCCTAGTTGCTCCAAGGCCCATATGTGCAGCCGAATAGCTGAAATGCTACGCGATGATGGCTGGCACCCGCAGAGCCGATAACGCCCTGCTCGCCACCAGCGGCGCTACCTTACGCCACAATATATGCAATATACACGTGGCGGCCCCTGCTCGACCCATGCCTGTGCGCCTGGACCTCCCTATGATGGACATTGCCGGATTTCTCCCCATACCCCCCCCATGGCAGGCCTTTCGAGGCCTTGCCCTGCTCACTTGACACCACCTCACCCCTCTTTCCCTGCGGACCTACGGCCCGGGCAAAGCGAACCACGCGCGAACGAGTGCTCCTTACCAAGCATCCTCACCCTGACCACGGCGTCCCCCAAGCCCATCAACCCGTCATTTATCGCACCATCCCCATCCCCATCACCATCACCATCCAACAGACAAGTGTTCGCTCACAATTCAGGTAGGGCCCCGGAGCGAAGTTAGCCATGAGGCCGCTGAGCACCATGACCACGTCCATGCATATGGCGGTAGCGGTTTGCTGCGGCGTGAAGTCCGAGATCTTGGACAGGATATAGACCATGGTGGGCGTGGTTACCATCCACTGCACGTACCGCTGAGGGATCACGCTGTTGGAGGGCGAGGGGGAAGGCCCGGGCCCGAGCAAGGCGGTGGGTCGCATGCACAGAGAGAGAGAGAGTGTGTGGAACAGTGCACGATAAAGAAGGGGGGTCTGCACATTACGGGGAAGGGACGGAGGTTGCTTCAATAGAGTGGCAATGAGACTTGATTGGCCGTGAAGCCGAGTGACCCGGGGGAGGGGGGCGGCATGGCGGTGGAGTAGGGATGGGGCTTGGTGGGTGTGAACAGGACGCGGAGAGGTTTCCAAAACGTGTGGGTCAGCAGAATATGTGCATACTGCTACATCCACTAGAAGTATTCGCATTTTACTTTATCACATCAGGTTTGATCGCTTCTTCTTCTTCCATTTCTTCAAGGCCTAGGGGGGAGAGATGTCCAACAAGATGTATAGCTTTCTCCCTTTCGTGTACTGTCTGACCAGATGGCGGGTCCCTTCACATACCCTATCCCGACCCACATCGCGCCAAAAGCGTCAAAGACGACGCGCGCGCGCCCCGTGACCAGTAGCATATCGGTGTGGCAAGCTGCGCCCTTAATGGCGCAGCTGAGCAGCGCCAGCTGCCGCTTGGGTGCATTGTCCTCGAAGAGAAGGGACGTCAAGTTCAGCACCAAAGCGGTGAAGAATGCAGTGGAGCTCATCTGGTATACCAGCAGAGGTACCTGCACGCGTAACGACATGTGCGGGCGGAGAAGTGAAGGGAGCAGCCGCCCCATCATACAGGGAGACACCCTTGTCCCCTTGCTGACGAGCAGCTTAGACACGGTAAGGACACATCTACTGTCGCCTGACTGAAGATTCACACCTGCTTGAACAATTCCACAGATGCCACAGGGTTTGCAGGGAGGCACGCATCGACTACCCAACTTGCTGTCATGTAAAAGCAAAATCCAGTCCTGCACGCTCAAACAAGCACGCCGTGGGTTGGTTAGCAAGAAATCCCTTGTTAGCTGCGCACACGCCACGAAGTGGACGAGGCATCGCTACAGATCACATCGCGTTGATGCAAGATGGAACTAATTGAGAATGCATAGTAGATGAAAGAGGCGAAAACGCACTTCCTAACTCCCACTTACAGAGTCCATGTCCAGGTCTTCACCCATCCACGAAACGCCTCCGGGTCCCCATTGTCCTCCCCAAGAGTTGAATTCACAGAATTCTGAGCCGGCGCGTTCTCACGCTGCCTTGGAAGGGGTAAACCTGTCCTTTTCCGCATTCCTCCTCCTGAGCCAACTTTCTGACTGTCAAATCCTCTATGCCTTGTAGAACCTCATTCTAGGGGCACCGGGGGAAACCTTGACTCAACCGCGTCTAACGACTGCGACTGGCCGCGACGAAACACCTCCGCACTTTTGGAGTAATGCTATATGGCATTTTTAGTTTCTTACATTACGGAGATTCAAGTTGGCTAAAGCCCAATACCTGAACAGCCAGATATTACCGGTACAATTTGCCAAACAACACTTTTTGTCCGTGGCAAATGTGAAGAGAAAGGAGGGTTTTAGAGGTGCGCTCGCATTGATACCAGCACAATCATAACCGTGCATATTCAGGCATGGTTGTTGCGTCGCGAGAGTTTTTCCCACCACCACTCCCCTGGAGTGCACGCATCGCCTCGTTGTAGCCTTTGGCGCAAGGAAGTATGCCTTCACTCAAAAGTCTAAAAGAATAAAGCACTGCAGCCATAATTGCATCGAATGTTGCCAAAGAAGTCCGGTGGCCAACGGCTAACCTCCTGAAGACAGCTTGAGCAGCAAGGACGAATGTACGCAACCACGAACAATTTAGGTGCCCCGGTTTTACATCAGCAATAACGATAAATGGGGCGAAGCAGCTTTGGCTCGTAGAAAGACTGCTGTGATGATGGCCACACCCCTCCATCTGCAGGTACACGTGGCTTATCCGCAGTCACGCTGATATGTCCAAATTTGCTTATGCTTTGCCATACAACGACCTCATTCCTCATAGCCCGCTGGCCCCATGCGCCACTGCAGGACTGTCGCCCTTCACAAGCATTACCCCACCCGGGTGGCCCTACACGCCAACCCTGCCTCCCTGTGCTTAAGACCCACCCTTGCCACGCCACCCCATCCCCAGGTAATCAACCACCCCGGCACCTCCGCCGTGACAGCGCTATGCGTGGGTGTGTGGCTCTGGCTGCTGCAGCGGGGCGTGTCGCCCGCCGCCGTCGGACTCAGCTACCACCGCTTTGTGACTGATCACCAATGGTGGCGAGCACTCATCTCCCAGGTAAAGACCAGTCCCCTTCACGTGATGGGACGACGAGACGGGGGAGGCCGCGCCTGGAGGGCACACCACGCTGGCGAGTGCAAACCCTACATTTGCTTTCTTCGCTGCCTTAGGCCACGGCTACTATTGCTGCTGCTACTAATGCGACTGCAGTGGCTCACGTGTACTACACATAATAAGTACGGCGCACTGCTGTAGCTGACGACTCCACATGATGCTATCCTTCCTCACCTCGCTTGCCGCGAGCGCCACGTACACCTCCGTACAGCTCCTAAAATCCCCGTCCTCACCGCGCTCCCCACACCTCCTCCCCGGCTCCCCATAGCCACCCCCCAGCTCACATTCAGCCATGTTTTAAGTACCTTCAAAGCCACACACTGCACACAACAGCACCCCCAACCGCCCCTCCAACCGTCCCGCTCCTCTCTCCACAACCCGTCAACACCCACCGCCCGCTGTAACCCCCACCCACCCGTCTCCGCCCCTCACACCGCCATCATCCCCGGCTGATCAGGGAGGGGTCTTGTCCCCGTAGCCCTGTCCCCGTAGCCCTGTCCCCGTAGCGCTGTCCCCGTAGCCCTGTCCCCGTAGCCCTGTCCCCGTAGCACTGTCCCCGTAGCCCTGTCCCCGTAGCCCTGTCCCCGTAGCGCTGTCCCCGTAGCCCTGTCCCCGTAGCCCTGTCCCCGTAGCGCTGTCCCCGTAGCCCTGTCCCCGTAGCCCTGTCCCCGTAGCGCTGTCCCCGTAGCCCTGTCCCCGTAGCCCTGTCCCCGTAGCCCTGTCCCCGTAGCGCTGTCCCCGTAGCCCTGTCCCTGTAGCGCTGTCCCCGTAGCGCTGTCCCCGTAGCCCTGTCCCCGTAGCCCTGTCCCCGTAGCCCTGTCCCCGTAGCGCTGTCCCCGTAGCCCTGTCCCCGTAGCCCTGTCCCCATAGCCCTGTCCCCGTAGCCCTGTCCCCGTAGCGCTGTCCCCGTAGCCCTGTCCCCGTAGCCCTGTCCCCGTAGCCCTGTCCCCGTAGCCCTGTCCCCGTAGCCCTGTCCCCGTAGCGCCGTTCCGGCTCCCTTACACCCCTCCTTTATCCTCCGAATCCTCCCCTTTTTACCGCCCGATTCTACCAACATGTCCTACACCACGTCACCTTACCGTAACCCCCCAGATCTGCCACTTTGAATTGCTGCACCTGGTGCTCAACATCAGCTCGCTGTGGGGCTTGGCAGCGCTAGCGGAGGGCGCACCGGCAGAAGATTCAGCATCAGGAGCAGCAAGGGGGCCCTCGCTGGTGCCTACCCTGGAGTACCTGCGGGTCAGCTTGCTGCTGTTGTTGACTTGCGCGGCGGTGAGGAGGAGTGTCACACGAGGGCAGGAAATGTGAGGGGTTTGGGTTTGGGTGGGGGAATCAGGGGGCGGAGGTCAGGTAGGTGTACGGAATGTACGGAAAAGCGAATGGGGGCTGCAGACTGCAGAAGGGGGGGGGAAGGGAGGGGGGGAAGTGTATTAGGGCTGTTAGTCGGCGGTGGGTGGGTATTGGAGGTGCTGGTCCCTTCCGTGCTTGTACACCGTGCCGGTGTGTCTGCCTGCATGTTCTCGTCCGTCCGTACGTATGTATGTATGTATGACGTATGTATGTACGGTGTGTTGGTGTGTGTGTTTGTTGGTGTGTGTACATGTACAGATCTGCCTGGCGCTGCACCACGTCGCAGTGGCGGTTCTGGGCCTGGAGCGCTTCCGTCACTCCCTGCTGGTGGGGTACTCCGGAGTGCTGTTCGGCTGGATGACACTGATTGCCTGGGGGGAGTTCCGAGGTGGGTGCGGGTCGGTGTGGTGGATAGGTGCGGATAGGTGTGGATAGGTGTGGATGGGTGTGGATAGGCTGCTGATTCGTGAATCGTCCTGACCGGAATGCAGTAATGAACCTTGCCACCTGATCCGAGCTGATGATGTGGTTTGACGACGTGATTTCAAGATCGGACCTAGTCTTATGTGCTTTTGGTTGATACCACCACACACATCGGGGGAGGGAGGGCGGGAGGGCGGGAGGAGGGGAGAACGAGCAATGCCGTGGGCCCTCTGATATTTCACGTACCTATTCTACCTTTTAGCTAATCGGTGTTTTGTAGCTGCTAGGTACTAAGCCGATGTAATATAAATTTTGGTAACGAAGGTTGTGCGGCGTTTGTGTTGCTTTGCGCAATGGTTAATGCTGTCTGGGTGTGCCCGGGGCCTGCCTGCAAATGCATGGCGCATTTGTACGGGCAATGCCGTACAGGTGGTGGCCGCGGCGCGAGGTTCAGCCTGCTGGGGTGGTCTTCCGTGTCCGCGACTGTGGCCCCCTTCCTGCTGCTGCTGGTGACTCAGGCGCTCCTGCCGACTGCGTCTTTCCTGGGACACCTGTCAGGTGGGGGAGGGAGAGGGGGAGGGGAGGGAGAGGGGAGGGAGAGGGGAGGGAGAGGGGAGGGAGAGGGGAGGGAGAGGGGAGGGAGAGGGGAGGGAGAGGGGGGGGAAAGGGGGGGGGAAGGGGGGGGGAAAAGGGGGGTGGAAGGGGTGGAAGGGGGAGGGGGGAAAGACAAACCACGAACGAGTGAAGAGGAGGGGGAAGGGGAGGGGAGACTAGCGTCGGCCGGAGACCCGCGGGGCCCCCGGCGGCGGCGGCGGCGGCGGTCGGAGGCACTGGAGTGCTAGGGCCTATGGTCTGGTGGTGGGGGCAAGGCGGGGGCCCGCGGCCCCTCGCACTCGCCCCATGCATCACTCGTGTCTCCCCAACTGCCAACTCCCACCTGTACCCGCGCGCTGGGTTTTCCGCCCGACAAGCTGACATCAGCCCCCCCGCCCTCCCTTTCCCCCGTTCTATTTTCCTCCCTCGCTCACGTCCCCCCCCCCCTGT
>NW_003307611.1:29430-135933 GCF_000143455.1 Volvox carteri f. nagariensis
GCATCCTTGCCGCGCTGCTGTTGCTGGCCAGCGGCTCACTACGCGGGATGACCCCCTACTGGACTGCATGTCTCCTGTTCTGGGTGGCTGTAGGTGCGAGGATGACCATGGGGGGAGATGCGCCCACCCGGGATCAGCCGGAGGGATCAGACGTGGCATATGGCCTCTTCTTAGAGAGGCCGGGGATTTCTGGGTCTTTTTTTAAAAAGGGTTTTTTTAGCACGGTGGCGGACTAGTATGATGTAGTATCAGGACCGTGTACGACTCGTGTACGACCGTGTGGTTGCAGGTGTGTTGTACGGTCTCGCACTGGAGGGCCGCCTGGTAACACCTTACATACGGCTCCTGCCGTACGGGAGTGATGGCGTCATCGACGGTGGCGATGAGTCAGCAAGCCTGGCGGAGAGTATGGAGCGCGGGGCGGCTGTCGTGGTTTCGGGGCCGGGTGCTGCAGCAGCCGGGCCGACGACTGCAGCAGCTAGTGCCGTGATAGCGGCGGCGGCGCTGGCTGGTATGGCAAGAGGTGTGGGTATGACGGTGGTGGCAGTAGTCGCGCGGTTGCGGGCATGGGCTTTCTCATCTTGGCCATGGCTCCGTGCGTCGCTTGCTGCTAGTAGGAGGGCTCCCTGGAGCCAGCTGCTGGGCCAAGGCGCCAGGGGCGAGGCCACGGCGGCGGCGGCGGCGGCGGGTGCTACAGCTGCATCGGGACCGGCACTTCCCTGGGGTGCGACCGCTACAGCTGTGCCGCCGCCGTGGCCAGCAGCTCCGGGCAGTAGCTTTCCCAGCCGTGTACGGCAGTAGCAGCTATGTACGGCAGGTATCCTGCGACCGGCGCTTACGTCGGTTAGGATTTGCTTGTGTGTTTTTATTACCAGCTTTGGATGAGGGATATGGAATATGGAATTGAAATCTAGTGAGGGTCGAATCATTCTCTCTGGTCAGACGCGCTGTGGCCATGCGTCATGAGTACGACAAACGTCGTGTGGGCGTCGTGCAGTTTGCTACTGTGGGGAGATGCTGGTTCCGGAGCCTGATCATGTTAATCACAGTTTCGTGCTTGTCACCTCGTGCGCAGACCACACTAAGTGTGTATGTATGTATATATGTGCAAGTACGTATATGTATGTGTGTATACTTGGATAGTAGCACGAATATCAGCAAGCTCTTGGAGGCGCTGGACAAAGCGCAAAGGTACAACAAGTTTGCCGTCTCTTTACCTCTTAGTGATCTGTCCCGTTTATGAAGCATGAGCGCCGCCGTGCAGACAGACAGACAGACAGACAGACAGACAGACAGACAGACACACGACAGCATGCCACATAGCAGTACGGCCTTATATACATACATACACACGTCAGGTCAGGCACTACTGCGCACCAATGCCCCCAGGAGATCCCGGGATCAAGACCTGTCAAGGTCGAAAATCCTTCCGATAGTGGAAGGTAAAGTGCCCCTAGTTGATGGACGGTGGTGACCTGGGATAAAGTGAACTTGCGGGCTGACTAGGAATGGAGTTGGGCCGCTGTCGATCCGGCAGATTCCGTTGGATGCTGGTGGTGGGTGCGGAACTTGAGCGATCCACGCAGAAATTGAATAGGGTGACTGGATGAGGGTGCCCCGAAATACCGGGGAAGGCAGGGTTTCGCCAGGTAGCGGCCACGGGTGAAGATATACCCCCCTGTCCCACACATCATACATACCTACATACAACCGTTCAGGTTAGTGACGGTAAGGGGGAGGCGCCGCGCGGGCTACAATCCTCCCCCTGCGGTTTTCTGGAGGGTCTAGGAGCTGTGTGTCGTGGCAACGCTATCGCTTTTGTGGTTTCGCCGGTCTATCCCGGGCCCCGGCAGTGGTGTTCAGGCTTGTGCGGGATCCCTTTTCTTTATATGGCTACTTCTCCCCTGGACCAGCCCAGGAAGGGACAGGTAGAGGGGGTCAGTTGTTGTAAGGTGGCTGCAAGACGTCTTGTGGTGTCGAGCTCTCTTAGCCATTCTTTCTTGGAGGTTTTTCTTTTTTGGCTTGTTAGATGTATCAGGAGCCCTCCCCTGCCGGGACTGCCCTAACCGTATTTTTATTTTCTGTTTTTTTTCCCTTGGAATCCCGTTGTCGTTGGTGGTGTTTTTTGGGGGTTGTTTCAGAGAGCCTTTGACTTTGCCCTAGCTGAGACTTGTGGACTCGCTCTAGCGGGACCTGAGAGCCCTTCGTGGTGTTTTCACTGCAGCGCCATCCCCGGATGGAGTGGCTGCGGAGTGGCTGCGTAGAGTGTTGGCAGTGTGAGTCGGGGTCGGGAGCACACAAGACTAACCGACTTGTGCTGTGTGCTCCCGACCCTTGCGCTGTGTTTCGGCTTCGGCCCCCGGCTCTCGCGGCCCACAGTGTAATCTAAGTCATACATACATACATACACAGTTTCTAGGTCAGCTTGTCCCAGTCAAGGAATACCCATCATCTTTGAAGGACGCCTTGCCCCAGCACGCCTCACACATCACTACCCGTCGTCCTCCCCACTATCACTATCACTATCACTATCACTATCACTATCACTATCACTATCACTATCACTATCACTGCCATCATCACCATCACCATCACCATCACGATCATCATCACTTTCGCCTCGCAAGACCCGCTGCCCGCACCTCCCTCCGCTCCCCAGTGTACCGCCTGGATGGTCACAGTCTGCTGATAGCGGTCCCCACACGGCCCTGACTCGGACTCAAATCTGCTGTCGACTTCGTCCTGACCACCGCAGTCGGTCGCCATGATCCCCGGCCCCCTCCACAACTTAAGTCCCCCTCCACCAGTACCCCACCACGAACCAACACAGAGTAGTCAGACACCTCCCTAGCTGTAGCGAAGTGCTGAGCAGGGATGTCCCTTCCAGCCCCTGCTTTTGACGTAGCTACTGCCGTCATCGCAGCAGCTGTCGGTTGGCGCAGCAGTCGCTGTTGCTGCTGCTGTTGCTGCTGCTGTTGCTGCTGCTGTTGCTGCTGCTGTTGCTGCTGCTGTTGCTGCTGTTGCTCATTCCCCTGCGGCTGTACTGAGAGCAGATGGGGCGATGGCGGCGTGGAGACGCTCCTAGAGGCCGGTTCCGGAGCCGTCGCCGCTGCTGCCGCCTGAATGAAGGCCCTCGCCACGGCCAGTTGGGCCCCCTGGAGCGCTGGTATGACGTGGCCTGGGTAGCGCGGGGGGTGGTGCGGGGGGAGGTTGAGGAAGGGTTTGGGAAACGTAAACCCTCCAGGTTGAAGGTGTTCAGCCACTTGGGGGGTAAGGGCTGGTGATAAACACCTCCACTGCAGAGAAACACACGTCCTCCTTGTTCTGTCCAACCCTAACATGTCCCCGCGCTTCTTGCCGCCTCGGCTGGCTGCTTACTATCCTTGTCTAGCCGTCCTGGCCTAGCTGGGCTTACTGTCCTGGTCTAATCGCTCAAACGCGGCGGCTGGGAGGCAACAGTTCGCAGTTCCCATGTACGCACACAACGCATGTCATCCATGCACAACACCACACGCAACCAACCCGCTATTAATGGCCAGTGGCGAAGACAGAGAACGAAAGGGAACCAAATGCCGTACATCCGTACCTCTTTGATGCAGCAGCACAGTTGCGTTCTGAAAAGCGTCCGCCAGCTCAACACAATGTGGCTACAGCGGGCGAGTAGGAGAGGAGGCGGGGAGAGGACTGATTGTTCTCAAGGTCATAACACTGTGAACCTGTTATGGGGGACTCTGCCCCGTGCTGGTCTGCGAGCTGCTCATGTGTCGTACATATGTGTGAGGACACGAACACGAAATCCCCGTGTGTGCGTCCCCCCCAACCACATTAATTCAAGTCGCTCGTTGAGCAGCACAGCCCACCACCACCACAAGGTACTACGACCCGCAAGCCCAAGCCCAAGCAAAAGCCAGCAGCAGCACTCGACCCCTCATAACACACAACGCAACCCTCCAACACCCGCCCACAGACGACAACATCCTCACGTTTTTCAGCGCGTCCTTGTCGCCGTACACGTGCAGTGAGGGGCAGGGCACCTTGCCCGATAGTTCTTCGAATGCCGCCACATGGTCCGGGTGACGGCTCTGTGGGAGGGGGGAAAAGAGAAGGAGGAGGGGGGCCGGTTCACACGTTTGGAAGCACACCCGAAGGGAAGAAGCGGGCAAGGTCTATTTCCTACTCGCTCCGTTTTCTCCACACGACCGATATTTCCTCCTCCTCCCCTCTCCCTCTCCTCCTCGTTCTTCTCCCCCGCCGCCGCTGCCGTCGCCGTCGCCCCACGTACCTTAATCCCAGCAAAGAGAATGCAGAAGCGCAGCGGCGCCACTGCGGAGAGCTCGGGTCGAACTCCTGACCTCTGGAGCGCTACCAGGGCTGCCGACATGGCGGCGCCCTGCGGGCCGTCGAACCCGGGGTTCCGCGGGGTGGGGGGAGGGGGTGCACGCGGGGCAGCGGAGTGGGCTTCCCTGTGCAGGCTTTGTTACCTGTGTGTGCGTGTGTATGTCTCTATGTTGCCCTGACATTGTGTGTGCGTCTGGAAGCGTGATGGGGGTCAGTCTCTTGCCAGGGAGGAGGAGTGCTTGGTGGTGGTGGTGGTGGTGGGATGATGGCAGATTTGGCGCAACTGTTTCCAAATGCTCGTAGGAGCCTCCCGAGGCACCTGGCTTATGCCGGTTGTGCAGCCGCAGCAGTAAGACCAGCATAGGGGCACAATTCCCCCCTGCTGTGCTCTGGTGGGTTGGGGCCAGCGCTCTCTTTTTTCAGGAAGGGGAATGGTTAGGTGAGAGCTCCGGGTGAGGTGGGGTTGGCACTACAGAGTGATCAGTACGTCGTCAAATAGAAACACAACGCAGCACAGCGCAGCACCCACCTGGGAGAAGCCCATCACACCATCAAAGGGCCCTCGCAGGGCCAACTGCGCCGTCAGGAAGCGCTCCGAGGCCTTGCCGTGCGATGGTGACGTCATACGGTGGCACGGCGGCAGGGATTGTGCAACCAGGTTAGCGCGACCAGGGAATGCAATGAGCACGTACGTCCCCAGGTACCAAAGAAGCTAAGAGGTTACCGAAACTAAAAAGATGCTTCCCCCAACCTCTGGGGGTGGAGGTTCGGGTTTGGGCACGGAGGGAGGGCGGGTGTAGTATCCTGGGGGGCTTATCACGGTATCTGCATCCGCCGATCAGTACTTTTCTGAAGTCGTGGCATCACAGAGGGTGGGAGATGAGGGCAGCTACCCGCCATAGTGGTCTGCCATGAACATGCACGTGCAAGCATGTGTCTCTGTGTGTGTGTCTGTATGTATGTCTGTGTATGTGTGTCTGTGTGTGTCTGTGTGTGTATCTGTGTGTGTGTGCGTAATTTGTAACACCCTAGCAGGCCGCTCTCCCCGCCCACATCTCCTCCAGCGGCGCTTCCAGACGGCCCCACGGGTCGCAACCATGTCTCCACGTCTCACCCCCCTTACACACACCCCTTACCAGGTCATCAGACCCCCACCTGCATCTTCACTTCGTCGAACTCCAATCGATCGCCCTGCGTGCGTTCGCAAGGAGGTGGGAGGTGGAGGTGGAGGTGGAAGTGTGAGGTGTGTTAGTGGACGAGAATACAGGGCGGTGCAGGCAGTACAGACATTACAGGCCTTTATTACTCACGACTTCCCGTTGTTGCAGTGTCCTCCATTGTCCATACACACGCACACACAGAGGCAGACAGGTGGACAGACGAACACAGACAGACAGACAGGCAGGTAGACAGTCAGACACACAGATGGGGAAACTCACCACAGACTCCACAGTGAACCACTCATAGTACGGTCCTCCAAAGTACGGCCGTACGTCACGGGGAATAGGTCCACTTGCAGGGTGCGGCCCATCTATAAACGTCTGCGACAAGTTTCACCCGAAACGGGGCTATGACGGATAAGGTGCGGTGTCATGAGCTAAGGAAATGGTTCTTATAATGACAATATCGCCGTAAAACAACATAACGTTTCATAACATCCCAGAGCACGGCGAAATCCTGGTGGCTGGTCGCATTGTCTGCAATTAGTCAGTCAACAAACAGAATCCGAGGCATTCCTAGAAGTGTGATCACCGTTGTGGCCTACGGGCTTGATCAGAGCTGTAGGTATGCTCTTTACAAGGCGCTGTACGCAAGTTACACACGGCCAAGCCGGCAACGAAACTTACAAACTCGACCAGGTCCGACAAAGCCTCCAAGAGTCCAGCTCTTTGCAGCTATTGGGCAACGCAAATTTAAAAGTGTTTGCGCGGGGTGTAGAGAGTGAAGACAGGGGAGCGCGGTTCTGTTAACTGTGGCGATGGGCAGCAGTACGAGTGCAGTGTGGACCGGGGCAAGGATGGCCGGCAAGCTCTGTTGGGTCCGGAGCTATACATTACATAGTTCAGTTGATAGGTTTTGAAATGGCAATGATAGCAATAAGGAAGGATAGGGGTTGGCAAGGAGAGGAGCGTTGCGGCCATGGCTTACTTGCTGCTGGAAGATGGCTCCACTGGTGCGAAAAGAGTGGAGACACAGAACCCGTAGACGGGCCTGCCTTGAGGATTCCTTGGTTTCGGTCATGTTGGTCGGAGCCGCTTTGCGCCAGGACGATCTGTAAAACTTGCCCGCGCGGGTTATGTGGTGTTACAACCGAGGTCAGAGCGAAGAGCTGTTTTGCCAGGTCCTCAAGGCAATAGTAACATAAATTATGAAAGATAGAAGTTTTCTCGGAGTCACTGCTGAGGCTGTGTCATTGCGGCTCCTTACGCTACTTAACCTACTTTACGCAAAGGCGGTTGCCCTCAGGCCAACGGCATGTAACGACCTCCCAGTGCAAGCTTCTCCGATGCACACATTGCAGTAGCATTATATGCGTAGGAAGGCTCTGAAGCTGGCATTTTGCAAGTGGCTAAGCCTGGTTTCATCGGGGCAGCATATCCTTCCTTGCTTTCTGTTCGTCCTCCTCCTTAAGTGCTTTGTTGTTGCCAAGGCATGTTCAACTATCCTATAGGCCAGAGAACATAAGTAACAATATTGCCGTGTGTTAGATCGTTTGTCAGCTTGCTCCGGGAGTAAACTTACAGGCTGGGCATGGCCTGGCGTTACGCCTGCAATATTCCTACGTATATAACCGGAAAAGATGAAAACGGAGAACATGTCGTGGTGGGTTTGCGTTTAGGAGAGGTTCCATCTAGTTCCATTTCTCCGGGTGCTCACTTCGTTTCCTCCACCGCAGCTATACAGAATTAACGTCTTTTTTCAGCAACAAAGTCCTGATGGCTCAAGTAACGGCGGCAACAAAGAGGCGCCTGGAACGGACTCGGCACCCTTCTTTGTGTTGCGCCGTTACAGCCAGTTCCGTCACCTACATGACCAGGTTGGCATGGGCCGCAAAGGCAAAAACCGTTACCCCTATATCCCTTTTTCTGAGGCAACCCGAAATCAAGTGGCAGTGCGCCGAGCGAAACACAACGAAACACCTGGCCTCCAAAGCACGTGCGCTTTTATTCACAGCAGGCGGCTCCGCTTTTTCCATTTTTCCTTCTTCCCTTCACCCTCCTGAGGCATCTTTCTCTCCCATTACTTCTACTTTCCTACCGACCCTCCCCCACCAAACCCAATCACCTGAGCCCCTGGCCAAGCTTAAAAATCTCTCTCCTCCGGGCAGACTGGCCGCATAATTGGGGTCAGCTTGCTCGTTTCCACCTTGCAATTAAACTTGTCTTATCTCTACCCCTGCTTAGGGTTCCCAAGCTCCGCCCGCATGTCGTACTGTACTGCAGTTGAAGGCCGCCTTCCCGGCCGTCATGTCGGGGCGGGGCATGGCGCCTCCACCAAAGCATCCGCTGGTTCTCGGTCTGGGGGCCGACAAGCGAGACTCGCTGGAAAGGCGGCGTGTGGAGCTGGAGCGCTGGCTGTGGCGGTTGGTGGGCACGCAGGATGTGGCCCGCGGGCCGCAGCTCAAGTCCTTTTTAGAGCTTGATAAGGCCATTCTTCGCGCGCAGAAGCAGCAACAGGAACAACAGCGGCAGAGGCTGGAGCAGCAACACCAGCAGCAGCATTCCGGGTGAGTTTGCTGGAAGGGGGGCCCGGGGGGAAATGGTCGGTTGAGTTAAAAGTGCTGAAGCTGTACCAGGTAGCTGTGACACCGGCTGTGTGCGGTGTGCTGTTCGGGTGGGTGCCCCGACAGAGCTTACCTGGGCAGTTTTATCGTCGCGTGGTTGATCACGGTTGGTCAAATCCCTTTCCCCCCACCCGCGCACGCACGCACGCACCCCGCTCAAAACCTGTTCTCCTCCGTGTTCTCCCCCTCCTCCTCCTCATTATCATCATCGTCATCATCATCATCATCATCATCATCATCATCGTCATCATCATCATCATCATCATCATCATCATCATCATCATCATCATCATCGTCATCATCATCATCATCACATTGGGGTTAGATTGGCGCTATTGGGTGGCGATATTAGAGGCCCGGACCTACCGCGGGGTAGCAGCAGTACAGCTCCCCCATCTGAGTCGGGGTACGGCATCAGCGGCCGCAACCACCACCAGCACCACCTGGCGACGTACCCCGGCGGCGGTGGCGGTGCCAGCGTCCTTGGCGACGACAGCGCCAGTGACGCGTCGGGTACCAGCGGCGCCGCCAGTACGGCGGGAGCGCTGTCGAGCGTGACGCCGGCGGCGATGGCGGCTGCGGCGGCGTCAGCGGGTCTGGCAGGAGCTAGTGGCGGGGCCGGCGGCGGCGGCGGACCTGGTTCGCATTACTCGATGCCTCCTGACCCACGGGTCATTGCATCTAGCCTGCGTGAGCACAAGATGCATGAGGTGAGTGGTCATGAGCGACGCCCAGTGTCCGTCTGTCTGTGTGTCTGTCTGTCTGTGTGTCTGTCTGTCTGTCTGTGTGTCTGTCTGTCTGTCTATCCAAACTGCAGACATACCGGGATTAGGCTCCGTCCGGTTGCAGTGCATGTTACATGTACGACTGTACGGATGTGCGAATGTATTGCCACACTTCGCGGCCACCGCAGCAACACGGGGGACCGCCGGCGGCGGCAACAGCGATGGCTCTGTACGGCCCGGGCGGAGCTGGCGCCGCTGGTGCTGCCGCCGCGGTTCGCCTTGGCATCAACCTGCAGAGCCGCGGGGACGTACGGCGTCTTGTCGACTTGCTCGTACAAAAGCTGGATGTAGCCTGTGAGTACTTCGCGTGGGATGGAGCCTCCGTGGGCCCATGTCGTGCATGTCGTACTCGGCGATCAGTCAATTCCCCATGCAATGGGTTGGGGCAGACGAACAGCATATCGGGAGGTTAGTTGTGTGTATACGCGGCGCGTGCCTTGCCCTCCATGGAATCGTGCTGCAGTACTGGTGGTGGCCCGGGGGGCAGTGCTGGGGCTGTGTTCAGAGGGCGTCTTAGCCTTTCTAAAGGTCCTACACACATACACACGATATCTCTCTCACGGCTCTTTGCTGCGCCGGCCCCCTCCTTGCGGTCGTTGGCCGGGACTGCGCCCTCCCGTCCCCCCCTCCCATCAACCCGTTCTCTCTCTCCTCCTGCTCCCCCCCTGGAGTATCCGTCTATCTCTGGTACATGCTTCAATCGTCAGTGGTTCTTCTTACCTTCTGTCCCTCTCCCCCTCGCTCTCTGTGTTGCTACTGCTGCTGCTGCTACCGGTCCGAAGGCTCCGAAGCCGCTTCCGCAGCCAGCGAAGTGGCCATGCTGCGGGACGCCAATCGAGCCATGGCGGAGCGGCTCGGGGAGCTCGAGCTGGAGAGGGCGGACAGGGAGGTACAAGGGCCTGCGGTACAGCAGGTGGGTGGGGTGGGGGGGTTTTGCGCGGGCTGGAAGCCCCCGACAGCGTGAAGGCGTGTATGTAGACGCCGCTCTTCAGCTTTTTAGCTTCGCGTCCCACTCACAGCTCGGATGTCTAAACACGCCTCAGACGCCGCTTATACACGCACACGTGCACACGCAGGCCCGTGCGATGCTGGCGGAGTCTGAGGCGGCGCGGCTCTCCCTGGAGCGACGAGTGGCCCAATTGGATGAGACACTGGCCAGCCGCAGTACGGCACATGCGCAGCAGGCAGGGGGGCATTGTGGTTGCTGGTTGCGGTTGCTGTTGCTACTGTTGTTGCTGTTGCTGTTGATGGAGGCGCCATCACCATCATCATCATCATCATCAACATCATCATCAGCAGCATTATCAGTAGGAGGAGTTTAAAGGAACTCTTTCCGCAACAATACGATTAACGCACATTGAATGGATGGGTGGGTCTCAGCAGCGGCATAGCGGTGTGGGCCCACGTAAGATTACGAATGTCCAGAGGGGCTGCACCCGGGGACAACAGCCCCCCTCTGCCAACGCCTGCATCAGGAGCAAGTGCTGCTGCCTCACAACTACACACCTCCCCCGGGGGGGCCTATGGATGCGATGATGAACGGTTCGTCTGTAGACGCTATCTGTACGGTATTCACTGACAGCTGCTGGGCACTTGAACTTTGCAAAGTCAGTTCATCGCGCATTCATGACCCACAACCGACCCATAAAACACACATATACGTACATACGTACATACACACACAACCGTCGGGTACAACGGTTAACCGCAAAGTAACGGTTTGGAGCCGTTTCAGCTCCTTGTCGGTTGCAGCGGTCGCCTCATAAACCCTCTTGCCACGTCGGCAGTCGTATCATTTGCCAACTTTTACACACACATACATACATACATACATACATACATACATACATACATACATACATACATACATACATACATACATACATACATACATGCATACATACATGTGAACCCCCTTTCCTTGCCCTCCCCCCCCCCCGGGTCCCCAGGTTGCTCAACTGCACTCCCAACTGCTGGAGGCGCGGACCGACAACACCGAGCTGTTGCGACGGCTGCAGGAGTGGGACGTGGGGGGCAGCACCTCCGCGGTCGCCCTCGCGGCGGCGGATCAGCGGGCGGAAGAGCTGCGACAACAGCTGGACGAGCAGCAACAACGGTTGGACGAGCAGCAACAACGGTTGGACGAGCAGCAACGACGGATGGCTGAACAGCAACAACGGTTGGACGACCAGAAAGAACTGTTGGACGAGCAGCGGCGTCAAATGGATGAATTGCTGAAGCGGCTGGAGGAGCAGGCTTCGCATGGCTGCGGCGGCGGCGGCGAAGCTGGGGCCCAGGGGAAGCGGGAGGAGGAGGAGGAGCAGCGGGGGTTGGCATTACTCCATGACCGGGTACGGCAGCTGTCTCTTGAGCTGGAGGAGGCCAAGGCCCGCGCGGGAGAGCTCCAGGGGAAATTGGAGGAGCAGCAGCGGCAGCTTGTAAGTGTGTATGTATGTATGAATGCGTGTGTGTGTGCGTGTGTTCGGGGGAAATAGACTTGAAAGAGACCTGGGGGTTGGGGGTGATTGGAGGGCTCTGCGGCTCTGCATGAGTTCTGTGAAAGAATTCGTCATGTCTGGCTCTCCGCCATACGCGTGCTGCTGCTGAACGGGCTGCTCTCACGGTCCACATCTCACTGTCAACCACCCCCCCCCCGGTGTGAAGGCCCGCGAGTCCGAGAGGAGAGAGCGGGCCGAGGCGGCGGCTGCACGCCAGCCAACCCCTCCGGCCACAGTCCCCCAGCAGCCTCAGGCGCTGCTGGAGAGGGCTCGTGCGGACAATGCGCTGTTAGCCCAGGAGGTGCAGAGGCTGCGGACGGTGGCGGTGGCGGAGCGAAAGGCCCACGAAGCGGCGCTGGCGACGCACAGCCAGGCCAGTGCACAGCTAGCGGCGCGGGTACGGCAGCTGGAGGCGCAGCTGGCGGCGGCTGCTGCGGAGGCGACGCCACCTTCGGCGCCGACACCGACGCAGGAGTTGTTGCTGCTGTAAACTTCAACCCCTTGAACGCTTGTTGTGCTGCTGGTGCTGGTGGTGGTTGTGTAGTGGTTGTGTGGTGGTTGTGTGGCTGATGGTGGGTTCAAGTGTCGCTGCGGAGGGCTTGCTGACTACGGCAGGGTGATGTGGTGACGGTGGGCCTGTGGCGGACTTGTGGCAGGGGCTGTATCGTATGGCATGGGGGGGGAGAAATGTGTTGGTGTTTGGGCAGAGGCAGACGTAGCTTCTGGTGTTGCTGCTGGGTAGTTGGGAGTTGGCGGTTTGGCTCGTTAACACGGATAATGAGTCGTGTTGCCCTTGCCGGTTAGCAAGTCGTGGTGAGGCGGTGGAGGTTGATACCGAATCATGCACCTTGTCGTGCACAATCGATTGCATATATGATATGGTCGTGCAGTTATTTTCTGGGGCAACCAGCCCCTCTCGCCCCCAGAACTCCTTCTGTGAGTACATCAACAGCAGTGTGTACCATAAATACATACATACATATATGTACATCAATGTACATCAAGCAACATCGCTTTATGTAATACGGCTCCGGACACAACGAATATGCTAACAGTTGCGGCACATTGTCCCTAGAAAATTCCAGAACCGTTCTTGACAAAGGGTGGGACAAAAATCTCTCTACCGTTTAGAGGTTGGATGGAATGACCCCCCACGTTGATGAGACGGTGAATGGCATAGGTGCCATATGGGGGAATCTGCTAGACTTGAGAGGAAGGACCTGGAGGGAGAAAAGTCCGCGTAAGTCGGTGCGCTGAGGTAATCCGAAGGCTGTGTGAGGGTACCCCAGACTGTTGGGTAGAAGGTGGCAGGGACTGCCTGGCTAGTGGCCCCACGGGTGAAGCTATACCCCCCTCGCTGCTTGCGGGTTTTCACACGCCTTGCTTGCTGTTCGCAGGAGGTTTCCACAGTCATACAACATTGCGGTTAAATGGATGATTACCCTACTCTCTTCTACTTCCACACAGTGTGAGCAGCCACTAACTGTTTGGAGAGCAACCGGAGGAGGTGGGGGGGAGGTAGCCTGGATGCATGTCGGGTCCCTGTTTCCCGGGCCTTCAAATAAAATGAAAAAATGCGCGATTTCGTTGTTTTTTAGCAATTTCTTGTGAAGATATGTAAAAGCGCTCACGGAAAAGAGCTCCTTAACGACGCACAAAGTCACCAACCAGATCCAGATCCAGATCCAGCATTACGTGAATTCAAAATAGTTACCGGGTCCGCCAGAGCAAAAACCGACCTGGCGTGTATGGTTACAATCGCACACTCGTTTCGCAAATCGTTTTCCCCCCCCTCGACATCTCCCCCGGAGGACACCACTCCCCACTTCACTTCGTAAATCAATTCTGGGAATATGTTTGTCCCCGCGCTGCAAGCAATCGGCCTCAGGGGAGATCCCCCCGATCGGCATACTGGCTTGACAACAGGTGCGGGCACACACACACACACGCACACACACACACACACACACACAATATCAGGCGGCATCCATTCCGTTGTCGGTTGTTGACGTCATCCCGCACCTTGCCAAAGGGATTTTAAAAAGCCGCAGGCGCTGCGGCACGTCTTCATTTTTCTACAGAGATTAACCCCCCTCCGGGACCGCATGGGATACGGGTACGGGGACCACCCAGTGCTCGCTCTTTTCGCCCAGCCACGATCATCACGATGTCACCGCTCTGAGAGGATGCCAGCCGGCCTCATCTCCTGCACGTTCTGTATTCGCATATACTACCCCTAATACTACTTTTTTTATTTGGCCATCATTGGCTGCTTAATTAGGCCAGCCGCCCAGTACAAGTACAAGCCAGGAAAACGGGAAAACGGGAAAAGCAACATAGTCCACGTCACAACGAAAAGCTGCAACACCTAACCGATTTTGCCAAAGGCCCTTCAGCCAAATTAGGAATTAAAAATCCTAGGTGTGATAATGATGATCGATGCACTTATTTGCCAAACGCTCAACATCGCAGCTTGGGAAAATGTTTTCAATTTTAAAAAATTTATTACGATGGCCATGGCTTGTCGGGTGCCCCAGACTGTCGGATATCTAGAGCATACTCATGAATACATACATAGTCCATGTGCTACGTGCCCGGTGAACTTGGCACTCAACAATGTACCCAACCCCCCGCAGCGGTATATGAGAAGTACTAAAAAAACCTTCTGGCTTTCAGTCTGCACACAGCCCCTCTAATAGCAACATGTACATTCAAACCAACCTTCTTTCAACCGGCCATGCATGCCGGCCAACCCAGTGACCGCATACCTCAATCGTTCTCATCGCATTCACAGATATACAATCATTCAGTCAGTCAGCTCCATCGCATTCATCCATCCCCCTATCCCGGCCAATCAATTTGCATTATTTGCTCTCAAACCACAACGTGGATCGATCGATGCGCACATAGACGCGCACATGGACCGATCGATAAAGCCCGACCCAGCTGGCAGTACCGCAAGACCGCAGGGTGGTGAGCTAGTTGGTGAGCTGTTTCGCGTTCCGCCATTCTGTGAAGCGCATCGTTTTCATTTTTTCATCAACCCATCCGTTGGTCGTCGTCGGTCCTTTCCATCTCCTCCATCCCTTCGACCAGTGGTGGCGGCTTTCTCCTCTGTTTCTATTTCAAAAAGCGGCCCCCGAAAGCGGTGCAGGACACACTGGGAGGACAGCAACAGCCCAGTGGGAAACGTTAACCGCCTGCTAAGGCGCTGGTTAATCGGGGCGCCCGTTCTTAGGTCTGTCCGCCTGTCTAGTTGTCTGTCTGTCTGTCTGTCTGTCTGTCTGTCTGCCTGTCGGTGTGTATGAGTATATCACTTCCCGACCCAGTTCAAGCTGTTATTGAGTACTCTCTTATGGTTAAGCTCCTGGGGGGCCCAGCCCCCACCCTTCACTTGCCCCACCAGTAGGTCGGGTACCGCCGCCGGGCACTGAGGTTGTTGACAACCATGGCCACCACCAGCATAGCTAAGCAACCGAAAAATACAGTTAGTACGAACTTGAAGCCGTACCAAGGGCCGATGTACAGAGCTGAAGATGCAATGAGCGCGGACGCGCCGCCTGTGGTTTGTTGGTTGGGAGTTAGCAGTTGAAGGTTGGGCGGCAATAGGTCCAAGGAGGGGTACGCCCGCAATGACAGGGCCCCCCCCCCCTCACACACACCCGGTCTGTACGGAGCTATACACACCTTACAAACACGGCCCTTCCCTGTACCCCAACATAAATGCCCGTACCCGTACCGTCGTACCCCTGTTCGTATTCCCGTACCTGGCGGATGTACGGTACGTGTTATCTGCATGACCGCCAGTGCCAGCGACATCCCCAGCGCTGCCGACATCCACACCAGCCCGGGCGCCCTCATGAACGCCAAGCGGACCAGCACACCCACCACCGCGGAGACCACCTGGCCGCCTGGGTGTGTTAGGTGGGTGCGGCCGGGTGGGGGTGTTTGGGGGGGGAAGAGAGTGTGTGCGGGGGGGGTGAGGCGAGGGGCGCACAGACACGGGGATTCTATGACAGCATCAAGGGCGCTGAGCTCACGCAGGACACCCTCCCCCCCAGGCTCCTAACTGCTCTAGCCGCCACCCTGGCATACCGCCGCCCTCCCCCTCCTCTGCCAGTACCCACCTAGGAAGTTCCTCGGCTGTGCCAGCTTGGACGCGGGCACCCCGAACAGCAGCACGGCGGAGGCTCCGAAGGAGGCGATCATGAGGGGCATGCTGACGTGCGGGCTGAGCAGGTCCAGGGGGGGGGGGAGAGGGGAGTGAGGGGGAGGAAAACACACGTGCAAAGTTGGTGGGGGAGGGGGCGGAATGGACAGAATGGGTGCGGTAACAGTAACAGCAGTAGCAGTAGCAGCAGCACCCAGCCAAGGCTAAAGCCGCTCCACGCGCTGCCTTCGAACGTCCGACCGCCCCGCCTGAACATCTCAACCCCGTACGCCGCCACGTGACTGCGCCACACCCACATCGAGTCAAGAAAGTCAATGTGTACTGGACACATAGTGTACGAATAAAACTGCCGTACACTTACGTCAGGTACTGATTCAGTACGGCAACGACCAAGATGGATAGGAAGGAACCCAGCCAGGACCAAAGTATATCCACGGGGTGGTCCGCCGGCATCAACGTGTCGCCGACGCCGCGCCATTTTGAAAAGTACGACGTCATGCGGCCGCGCAGCGACAGCGACATGCCCGCGGCCGCGACGGCGGCGTCAGGTGCCGCCGGTGAGGCGGAGGCGCCGGACAGGAACGCCGCCGCCGCGGCTGCGTGCGTGCTGGGCGTGCCGCGCGGGCCTTTCATCTCCAGTACGACAAACGGACCGTCGGCGGTGAGGACTTCAGCGCCGTCGCTGCCGCGGTCGCCGCCAGGAGCCTGTACGGTCACTGTACGGTCACCCGCGAGAGTTCTTCCGTCCGGCCGTACACTGCCGCCACCGGCGGTGCCCGTCGGGGCGCCCACTGGTCGGCTGCCGTGGATGGGTTGGGGAGGTTCGCCGTACAAGAGCGGCGAACCATCTTGCTGCTGTTTCGCCTGCAGGTGCTGATGCTGACGGGGATGATCCAGGGAGGGGTCGTACTCGAAGCTCATGGGGTTCCGTACGTCGTCAGGGCCGATCTGGGCGGGGCTCGCCGCCGACCCCGGCGGCCACGGCGCAGGGCCGACGACGTCAAGGTCGCCTGCAGGAGCGCCGGCGGCGGCGGGAGCGGTCTTGGCGCCGTCGCTTCGTTGGGGCATCATGACGAGCAACGGCTCTGCGGAGGCAGCGGAGGCGGCGGCCGCGTCCTGCGGCGGCGGAGGCTCCGTTGAGGTTCGGTACTGGCGGGCCTTGTGTACGAACGTGTCGGCGGCGCCGGGGAGCTGTAGCAGGTGATGCATGGGCCCGAGGAAGTCTGTGGACCTGGACGTCAAGGTCGGCACCGGGGGCCCCTGCGGCGCCGGCTGCTGCTGCTGTTCCTGTTCCTGTTGTTGCTGTGGATCCTGGGTGCCGTACGAGTACGGCAAGTGCATGGGCAGCTGTTGCGGGTGCCGCTCTGGCGCTCCCAACACAAAGGGGAGTGGGAAGGTGGGTGCCGGGAGAGGCTGTAGCGCCGGCAGAGGTTGCCCTGGGACCCGATCTGAGACCTGGTGGTTTCGGAGCTGAGTATCAGCTGCAAACTCATCGCCCCAGCCGTGGAGGCTCCCAGAACGGGGTTCAGGTCCCGCGTAACCGTTGGCGCAGCCGCGTTGCACCGGCCAGGCAGCTCCATCTGGATCCGGATCGTGCATTTCCGTTGGGATTTTCAACTGATTTGGATCCAGGGCGCCACCCTGTGCGGGTTGCGGAGGGCACCTGAGGGTGCTGAGGGTCGTTGTGTCGCGCTGTAGCTGCTGCGGGGTGGCGCTGCGGCTACTGCCGTTGTCGCCGTTGCTTCCCCGAACGGTATGTGAGTGCTGGCTGCGAGAGCGTGGTGGGTCGACCAAATGCAGCGTGAGGATGGGGGGGTTATCTGGGGGCAATGTGACCTCCGGAAGCCCGTCCACGGTGAAGAGGCTGCGATGGGAGCCTGCGCTGGCTGTGCTGCGACGGTCAACGCGGCCTGGGGCTGAGGCATCGCGGTTGACCACCGCGCTAGCTGTGTTTCTTGTGTTAATAGGGTTGGTGCCAAATGCATGGCAGCTTCGTTCCCAGTTTGAGGGCGCGCGGCGAGGAGGCGGCGTGAGCAGGCGCCATGGGGATGTGAGCACTCGGCGCAGGAGGTCAGGTCGACCAGGCGGCCGCGAGGGGAGGAGCTCGGCTGGAGTGGCGGGACGCGGTGCTACATTAGCTGTGCTCGGTTCACAGTTGGTAAGGTCCGGTAATGTTGCGTTTGCGACATTTACGGCTGGTTTGGGTAAGCTCCCGTCCCATAATGCATCAATCGCAGTATTCGCAGTTTGCATGCCGGGTTTTAATGGGATTATTTTCTTGGATGAAATAAAATACACTTGAAGCTCTAAACTCCTAGGAGACGGGACTGCCCAACGGCTAACTGTGTAACTAGCCAGGAAAAGTGTCGAGGACTCGAGGTTTACGTGCACTCAAGCTGCAATCCAAAGTTGCAAAACAAGTTATTGGGTGTGTACAGCTTTGTGGTCCCAAATATTACGGAGAGACCATCCACGTGGCTATGTTTCGTCCTCACTGAAGATGCTGAAAGCAGCGCCTAATTGAAGGTTTCCATCGTCACAGTGTATTTACATTTTGCATTTTTCAATTGCGTGCTCCAAAATTCAGTTGGCCTACGATACCGGGCTTAATATCGCATGCATACCCTAGCCGATGTGCAAATTGCACGGAAGGCCTCGCTAATGCAGTCACGACATTGTAGTAATATTTGACGTCAGTGTGTGTATGTAATGTATCGTTGGGCTTGCATCGTTGGGTGCGATGTGCCGATGCGTACGTGCGTCGTTGTCGCTCTGTGGAGGCTGAACTGCAGAACTGGCCTTGCCATTGAAAATGTTTATTGTGGGTTATTATACTATGATTACTGAACATATCCACTTTCGCCCACGTCTGCGTTTATTCTTTATTGTGAGGTGTGTCTGCGTCCACCACCCGTTCGCTGCGGGTTTGCACACTTGATTGCTAAAGGTATTAACACACCTTGTAAGTAGTTCATATATCGGCCTTGGCTCGCAAGGCCGCTTTGCGAAGGGAGGTGCAAGGCCAGATGTTTGGCTGTCGGCGTTTTACAACTTCACGCCGCGAAGTTCAGACGATGGCATCCCATTTCCAATCCACAGCCGGAGGCATCAATAGGGCTCAGCAGAAAGCTTTGCACACAGCTCAGACGGTTTACTCATCCGTGGACGAAGTTGCCCAGTCTATCGGCAATAGCTCAAATGGAGCTGTCGCAAGCGCAATATCCTTGCCCTCAGCATACGCGGCGCCAGCTGCAGCGCAGCCAGCTAGCGCTGCGCTCCAAGGATTGTTGCGCAATAACGAAGACAAGCAGTCATCCACAGCACGTGAAGCTGATGTGCATCAGCTTGGAGTTCGGTCGACATTGCACTGTCACGCGTGCTCAAGTGGCGATGCCGCTGCCGAGCGTGCTCGGTCATGGTATGGGCAGCGCGTATGGGCTGCGGTGCAGCAACCGGCAGCTTGTAGCTCTGCGCCTGGATCTGGCGCCGGACAAACCCCATCTCAAGGAACCCCTGCGGACAGCGTGGATGACATCATCGCATCAGCGGCATCTCCTCAATCGCAGGCCTGGAGGTTCAGCGTGATGTGCTATAACATCCTCGCTGATACCTATGTAGGTATTGAAACGCAAAACTCTGTATTGATATTGGCACGACGAAATGTTTGGACGCACTACAACGCATGGCCTTGAAGGTCTAATCTCGAGGCGCCGCACCGCGCGGGTTGCTGCGACCTGCACGTTCCACTATTCCGCTCCACTGCTGTTGCCGCAAGGCGCCACCAAGGCACCACAGCTCCAGCGCTCAGCACAGCACAAGCCTGAACTGTCTAAACTGGGGCCATCATTAAGTCCACCCACATGTGGGGGAGGGCCAGGGGGGAGAGCAGTAGGGGGAAGATGGGTCCGCAAGAATACATCCGGGCAAGCGGGAGCACAAGTTGCTGAGACCCCTTTAAACACGACGGTGCAGTGCCGTACAGCATAAGTATGTATCTCTTGTCTTGTCGGCTACTATAGCCCTCTCCACTTCGCAGCCCATCCTCGGGCCCCCAGACTTCATCCCCGCCCCTTCCCCCTGACCCCCCCTTGGTGCGCTGCCATCTGGTCGGTGCGTCCCGCCTCAGGCGCATTACTTTGCGCACAAGCTGTACGGCGATGTGCCACGTCATTACTTGGACTGGCACCACCGTCTTAGGCTACTAGTTGAGGAAATACGGTACTGGGCGCCTGACGTAGTGTGTCTGCAGGTGTGTACGTCTGTGTATATGTATGTATGTATGCTGCTGCTACTAATGCTGGGTGTGTTTGGAAAATACAGCTGCATTCAAGCGCGACCTGCGGTATGCATGTATGTATTGTGTGTGTATGTGTGTATGTGTGTATGTGTGTATATGTGTGTGTGAGAGAGAGAGAGAGAGAGAGAGAGAGGAGAAAAAGAGAGGAGAGGGGCAGTAAGCAACCAGGGCGCTAGAGCCCCATAGGTCCCCACGGTGTGCGCCGGCCAGCCAACACCCAGACAATCCGTTCGCCCACTTCCTATCCTGCTACAACTTCCCTCCTCCTCTTTCCTTTTGTCGTACATTTAGGAGGTACAGCACTACAATGAGCTCGAGCCGGAGCTGCGCGCAGCCGGGTGGGTTTTGTGTATTATGTATGTATGTATGTATGTATGTATGTATGTATGTATGTATGTATGTATGTATGTATGTATGTATGTATGTATGTATGTATGTATGTATGTATGTATGTATGTATGTATGTATGTATGTATGTATGTATGTATGTATGTATGTATGTATGTATGTATGTATGTATGTACTTAGATTACACTGTGGGCCGCGAGAGCCGGGGGCCGAAGCCGAAGTATGTTGTTACAGGGTGGTATAGCTTCACCAGCCCTTTCCCGAGGCAGTTCCCTGCTCTCCCCTGCTAGAGGGGCACCCTAATCCATTCACCCCATCCGACTTCGGAATGTATTCGTTGGGTTCAGCAACTCACCACCAGCATCCAACCAAATCTAGCGGATTAACGGCGCATCAACTTAGTTCCTGGTCAGCTCGCAAGTTGATATTATCACGTCCTACACCGTCCACAAGATGGGGGGGCACCTCCCATTTCAGCACTCCTTAAACACCCGAGGAGTCGGCAGGAAGCACGCACAACGACCAGCACAACCGCACAACCACCAGCACAACCACCAGCACAACCAACCGCACAACTGCCTGCAATCCATTTCCTGTGACCCAACACGCGACCGCGGCCCAACCTGGTCAAGTCGTGCTCGCAGGTACGAGGGGCGATTTGTACGGCGGACCGGCAGGAGGCGGGACGGCTGCGCCACCTTCTGGTAACCATGATGGCGGAGACGGGAGGGCGGGCGGGTGGGGGGCGGGGCCGTTCGGGGTTTTGTGGGAGCAGATGAACAGCAGCAGCAGCAGCAGCAGCAGGGGGGTTGTTCAGGATAGTGATGGTGTTTGGGAGCCCATTACTTCATCACCTTTCCGTACACCGTGTGAAGACGAGCAAAACGTATTAAGCAATGTCCGGCGCGGCCAGCCCCGTCGGGTATCAACCATGTTCACCGACTGACCCGCGGACACACCCACCCCTTGCTGCTGCTAATGCCGCTGCTGTTTTTGCTTCTGTCGTTGTCGCTGTTGCTGTTCTTGCTTCGCAGGCGCTCCGATCGCCTCCGCGCCCACGGCCTTGAGCGCCTGGACTTCGCCCCTCTGGGTCTCGAGGACAACCTGGCGCTGCTGATGGGTCTGGGGCCCCGGGCGGAGGCGGCGGAGGCGGCGGGGCTGGACAGGTGGGTTGGGGCCCGGGCTGCGGCGTGTAGGAAACAGTTATACTTTGGGGGGTCTGGTGGTTGTACCGTAAAAGGTACGTTAGGGATCATGAGCTCGAGGACTGTGTGTCTGTCGGTCTGTGTGTCTGTCTGTGTCCTGACGCCTGTTTCGCAATGTCAACAAACCTAACGACAAACCAACAACGCAACCACCACCGTACAGGCAAGTTGCTGAGGCGCTTACCTCAGTTCGCCTGCTGGTGGCCACCACCCACATCACCTTCGACCCCGCCAAGGGGGACGTGAAGCTGGGCCAGGTGCGCACGCTGCTCGACAGGGCGGCAGAACTGGCAGCCTCCCCCGCCGCCCTGTCGGAGCAGCAGCAGCAGCAGCAGCCCCAGGGGTCTTCTCAAATCGCCAGCAGCAGCAGCAACAGCAGCAACTGCCTTCCTCAGCTAAACTTGTGCCACCGCAAACACCAACAACAGTTGTGTGAACACCGGCAAGAGATTCAACCACCACCACCACCACAAGAACAACAGCAGCAAGAACAACAGCACCCCCAGCATTCGCAGTATCCGTGCTCGCTGGAAGCGGCAGTAGCAGGAGGAGGAGGAGCAGCAGCAGCAGTAGCGGCCGGGCCGCGTGCCGTACTTCCGCCGCTGGCAGCTGCTCCTGCATCTGCCCCTGCCCCTGGCCCTGCCTCTCCGTCGTCCTCTCCGGTTGAGGGCCCCGCGGCGGGCTGTACGGCGGCGGTTGAGGGCCGCAGACGTAAGGCCCCCGGGGGACCTTGGTCCGGTGCGTCCGGCGACCGATCCCGGCCCCCCGTGGCGGCAGTAGCGGCAGTAGCAGCACCAACAGCCGGGGCCCAGCAGCAGCAGCCCCAGCAGCCTCTTCAGACTTTGGCCATCATCACCGGGGACTTCAACAGCACTGCGGGCAGCCCCTTGTACCAGTTTGTGTCCCGTGGGGCGCTGGATCTTGGTCGGACCAACCGCAAAAAGCTGAGTGGTGAGTCGTTTTTGAAGAATAATTGTTATATGCCGTACACTACATCGGGGTTTTCTGTATTTTTGTCGTGATTCCCTTTGGGGTCCCCGTTTTTCCCCTTTTCTCTGCTGTGTTGCGCTGTGTAATGGGCTCGGCCCCCCCGGCTTCCACGGTTCATATTTAGGCGTTTGATTCAGGGGCCTCTTTCGCGACTTCCTCTCAGTTACAAACTCACGTATGTATGTATGTATGTATGTATGTATGTATGTATGTATGTATGTATGTATGTATGTATGTATGTATGTATGTATGTATGTATGTATGTATATCGCAGGGCAGCTGCATGGCGTGTGCCATACGCAGTACAAACCCGTAAGGGAGGTTAAGCAGCTGCATGCGCAGCTGGCCGCTGCCGCTGCAGCTTCTGGGCCTGACGCCGTCGACGGCTCCACCGCCGCCGCCGCTGACAGCAACGCCACTGCTAACGCCGCCGTCACCGCATTAGCCGCCTCGCCGCCAGGAACGCCGCCGTCGACACCTTTGGCGGCGGGGGCCGACGCTGGCACTGGCGCCTTGTCCGGATCCAAGCACGGCCACGGATCGAGTACGGCGACGACGACACCAGTCGGCGCCATACAGCGGCTAGCCGCTGCAGCGATGGACTCTGCGGCGGCGGCCGTGAGTGCATGTACGGCGGCGGCCGTCACCGCCGTCACGAAGCCGGCGCTGGCGTGTTCCTCCGACGCCGCCCGGGCGTTGGACCATTTCCTGCACTCATCGTCCACGGCCGCCGGCGGCGGCGGCTCGGGTTCACATCACCGGCACATGTACGGCGGCGGCGGCGGAGTCGAGCGCTGGTCCGAGAAGGAGCTCCGCTGCGCGATGGGCGATCAATATGACGCCGCTGCCGTACAGCGGGCCATTTGCAACTATGGCGGCGCCGCCGCCGCGGTTTTTCCCCCGAGCCAAGTCCTGGCAACCTCTGCTTCGGGCCCCGTCACCAACGACGGCGGGACGCCAGCGGAGACCCAGGCACTGCCGCCGCTGTCGTCTCCGAGGCTTGGCCGTCAGCTTCACCCGCCACTGGCCAACCGTGGCAAGTCCGCCGCCGCCGCGAGCACCCTGCCGTGTCGCTCTTTGGACTCAGATCCCAACGTCCAGGTGGCGCCGTCGTTGGACAGCTCACCGTCGGGTCCGCTGGTTGTACGGCACCCGCTTCGTCTCAAGAGCAGCTACATGGAGGTTGCCCGTGCAGAGCCCGCCTTCACCTCCCTCCACAGCGGCTTCATGGGCACCGTGGATTTCATCTGGTACACCGCAGATGCCATCCTCCAGCAGCAGCCGCAGCAGCAGCAGGCGGCGGCAGCGGTGGCCACGTCAGCACCCTGCGGGGGTTGCGTTGAGGGCGAAATGGCACCGGCGGCGGCGGCGGCGCCAGGTTTGCCGGCGGCAGCGGCGCCGGCAGCGGGGTCAACAACGGACACGGCGGTGGGTGCTGTTCCGTGCGGTTGCTTGTGTGGGCCACCGGCGGGTCGGGCGGAGAGCGAATTGCCTCATGCCCCCGCGTCAGGACCACACCAACACCACCATCAGCAACAGCAGCAGCAGCAGCAGCAGCAGTGTCGTCGAGGTCAGCCTCAGCAAACAATTCAGCCTTGTCAGCAGCAGCAGCAGCCGCCGCCGCTGCATTCTGGAGGCTGTAGCGTAGCCGCCGCTGCCGCGGCCACCTCTGCGTCAGCGGACGGTACGACAGGCGACGCTACTGCCGCCGCCACCGCTTCGCCGGCCCGCCGGTTCCAGTTGGTCCCCGTGGCGGTGCTACTGCCGCCCGACCTGGAGCTGCTGCCGCGGGGGCTGCCCGCAGCTGGCTGGGGCAGCGACCACATCAGCGTTATGACCCAGTTTGAGCTACGTCTAATGTGATGCCGTAGAGAGTTTCGAAAAGGGGAGGGGCGGTAAGGCGTGCTGTGCGCATGGCATCAGATGGTGAACTGCTACCAACTAGTGAATTGTGATGGTGGTGGTGGTGGTGGTGGTGATGGTGGTGGTGGTGGTGGTGATGGTGGTGGTGATGGTGGTGGTAATGGTGGTGATGGTGGTGGTGGGTGTTACAGCGGCGATGATTGGAGAAGTACATGACTCCCTGGCGGCTGCTGGCGGGTGCCGATTGGTGCGGTTGTAAGTGCGGTGGTGGCGGTGGTGGTGGTGGCACAAGGTGAGATGGTGGAGAGGTGTTGCGGGTGACCGTAGGGGGGGGTTTTGATGGTGATTAGGCCGGCTGGAAAGGGAAGGGAAGGTGCGCTTGCTCGGACTCGCTGTCGGACTCGCTGCTGCTGCAGCCCGCCGCTTCTGTAGAGACGTCTTCAGACAGCGCTGGGGCGGTGCTGGTGTGCGGGTGCGGGTGCGGCGCTAGGGTGGTGCTACCGCTGGTGGTGCGCAGCAGTCACCCGGTGCGACTGAAATCTGCCCGAGAGCCCGTCGAGCTGGAGGAAAGGGGCAGGGCGGGGAGAGAAAGGCGGAAGGACCTTTTGTACCCGCGGGTGCTCGAGGGTCGGAATAGGATTGACTTTCGGTTGGAGCTATAGAGTGTATGTGTGCCTGTGTGTGTGAGAGAGAGAGAGGGCGGTTAGAACGGTTTGTGCCCCTGGTTCCGTTGGTGTTGCAGTTGAGCGTGGCGCGGAGTTGGAAGTTAGAAGTTGGTAGTTGCAGGTTTGCGCTCCATTTCCCCCTCCGGAGCTCCTCCGTGTCTCGCGACGCGCCGCTTCGGAGGACTGCACCGCTTTATTGTGCTTGCGGCTGTTGCTGCTGCTGCTGCTGCTGCCTCGAATTTTGGCCGTTTCGGATTTATCCTAAATATTTTGTTTGCGTGTTCCCCCACCCCAATACCCCCACCCCCCGAGTGTTGAGGCGAAAAACTGTAGCTGTGTTGTTGGCGCCCTTGTTAATGTTGATTTCAGAGCCGGAGGTGCACCTTGGTGTGTAGTTTGGTCCACCCCAAGGCTCTTTTCGCGCGTCAGACGCCAGACCCGTGGGTCACTACTTTAATGCGCTACCAAGCTTGGTGCGCTATCAAGGTTCAGAAGCCCGTTCTGGTTTGAGCGTGGGACTGGTGCTCGTCCTTCCGCCCCTGGGGGGCCCGTCCGCTAATGTGGGATTATTTTAGGCAATGTCAGAGATTTAGGTCCACCTTGCAGTACCACCTCTTCCACGTAAGCTATGGTTTTTACATCTCCCAGTTCCCCCCCGGGGGGTGGGTGGCATGTTAATGATAAAAATGAGGGTGAGTGCGTGAGATTGACGGGAGAAATGAGGTGAAAGCATGAGTGGCAACCACGAGCTTCGGATGATGATCATGAATGAATGGATTAATGAATGAATTGATGGTAATGGGCTTCTTAGGAGACGTTGCGTATTGAGCTGATTGGCCAGCTGGCTAGCTTGGTGTGTGGGTGGCACGGTGGCAATCTTCCTGAACGATGATGACGTCACCCTCCGTATACGTAGTCAGTCGGTAGATTGTGTTGCGGCGGCCGACGGTGTAACACAGCTGTATGGTGCAGCGGCTGTTGTAGAGCATCACTGTGCAGAACGTGCAGTACATGTCGTACATGTTGTACCTCAGGGAGGGGCAGTGTGAAGTGAATCAACGCAGGGCGAGGTGACGTGTGACGCAAAAGAGAGAGACACGAGGTGACGTTTTTGAGTCGAGACGGCCGTTGAGGGTCATTTTTTATGAGGTGTATAGGGGTGTGTGTGTGTCTGTATGTGTGTGAGCAGAGTGAGAAGTCGGTGGAGGTGATGAAGGGCGGCACTGAGTGGGTGGTTGGTTGCGGAAAAAAGCGAGGAGAGGAGAGGAGAGAGCTGCTAACCTGGAAAGTGTGAGCATCAGCTCACCTCACGCCTCCCCACCCAGGACGGAGTCCCATTTCGCGGCTAGGTGGCCAGACGCCGTTCCGCCGCCGCCCGACTTCCCTCCACTGCCCGCCGCCACTTGATTCAGCTTCCCGGCTAGGTTGGGTGCGCCTGGCTCTACATTCGCACCACACCGCCCCGTGTCAGGTCGCCAGTTGCTGGTGAGCCAGAGTGTGTCACACGAAAGAAACTGGCAGCGCTCTGCAGCAGCAGCAGCAGCAGTAGTAGTAGGGCTGCTACTGCTACTGCTGCCGCTGCTGGCGGTTGTTGAGCCCCTCCTGGTCAGACCTGATGAGGGGTGCAGGTCTCGCGGGTATCACCGTTACGGTGGCCGCACAGCCCAGTATATCATATCTCATTGACTACCGCCCCATCACTACCGCCACCGCCACCACCTCCTCTCGTCAGTGGACTACCCTCTCCTGATCCGAATTTCCCTTTCCCTTGATATGTGTGATATGTATGATGTGAACGTGGGGTGATGAGAGTTTTGGCACTCGTTCACCCCGGTCGGATCCAGCCATGAGCCGCGCTTGCGTGTTGCTCCCTCGAGGGTAAGCACCGTGGCAGTATTTGGCAGTATTTGTCGCCAGTCGCCTGACGTTGTTGAAAAAATCTAGGACTCAGGAACCGAGCAGGCGCTGCTGTGCTCGCTCGCGCCCGGTTGCTGCCGCTGGGTTGCATCGTCGACGGTCAGCAGGTTGCCGGCCCCCCGGCTCCCCCCCAGTCCCCACCACCAGCAGTGACCCCCCCCCGTAGACTGGCCTGTAGACTCTTAGGAAGGCGGCGCAGGCGACACACATATGGGGCGATATGTCGTGTGTGCGACATCATCAGTATAGTGGGTGGGCGAACACCTCGATTGAAAGGTAAAAAACTGGCATATCGTTGGAGGAAAGTTGGCCGATTGGAAAACCCGAAGTCGGAGCCTACCATTTATCTTCTCGCGGATCTTGACTTCTGTGTAGCTATTGCCACCATACGTATGCTGGCTGCACCTGGGAAGTAGCTAAGAAGTAGTTTTCCGTGGTCAGTTGTAAGGGTCGGAATGGAACACGTGGTCTGGCGCCGGCCGCAGTATGCACTTGAAAATGAGGTGCCGCACGATGAACACGTGGTGGCGGTGGTGGTGGTGGTGCTTCGCCGTGCCGAAGCCACTCCTACATCCTGAGGCTGACACTCGCGGGGCACACACAGCCACCGTTGTCCTTGAAGAGTTTGGACACCACCCGGCATGCGATTACTGCACCGTGCAGCCCGCATTGCGGAGCGGGGAGCCCACAGCGATGGACCGATAGTTGGCCCTGCGGGCGGCGTCCCCTCCTGTTATAAGACGGGGAATAGTGTGCCGGTCGTACATACAGGAGCACGTGGGCACGAACCCCGTGGATACAATTGGATAGTGACGCCAGGGAGGGTGCCCAAGCACGTGACCATCAACCCCCTCGCAAGCTGTTGCCTAGTTGTGGTGCTCGAGTATGCCGGGGTAGCAGAGAACTCATCATGGCGACGTGGTGCCGGCAGGGCAGGCGGCGAAGAAGGGAAAGTGAGGGATAAGGAAAGGTTCGGAAGAAAACCTTCCACTTCGCACCTGTCACATCGCTCAGCCGCACAACGCCAACCCAGCTTGAACCAGGCTGGGCCGGGCCGGCGAGTCGAAGGTTGCTTGCTGGGCCCCGGCGAAGGCCGTACCGCAGTGCGGAAACACAGCATGCCGTGCCGTAATGCGCAGTGCCGTGTCGTATCCTGGTGAATGTACGGCAACGGCATAACGCGGCGAGGCGCACGTGCAGGGAGGATCGTTCGCTCAACCAGTTGTTGCTGCGCTCTCGACGGGGAGGTGTTGTGGAGGCTGTTCTGCTTGGGCTCCCGCTTAAGCTTATCGTGGCGAATTGGGCGTCCATGCGGGAGCTTGTGGTATAAAGGTGCTAGTGGTGTGCGTCATAGAGTGGTTGTATCGGGAGTGCACGTGGTTGTGGATCTCACAGGTGGATGAAAACCAATCCAGCGCGTTGGTGTGCAACCACAGCATGTCTGTCGGCGGGTGTCTGGCGGCGCCATGAATGCTCCTCAGTGGGCAATCTGATTTGTGCACGGCATTGAGATGGAATGCGGTTCCGTAGCACTTTCCTCGGCTATGCACACTTTGTTGCACAGGAAAAACGTACAGATGCGCAGCTGTTTCATAAGCAGGGTAAATGATAGGATGCGGGGATGCATGTGTATGTAAGTTTTGTGCGCCGCAAGAAATTGAGGAGGTGAGCGCACGAAATCGTGGCAAGTGGCACCCTAGGCTTGTAAGCATTTTGACAAGCACCTAGCCAACATAAGAGGGCGTTCTCAGGAGTTGCGGCTACTTCGGCGGGAGCATTTGCAGTTGAAACACAAGTGGTACAACAATGACTGTATGCGGATTGCGGAAGCTGTGTAAGCGGTAAGGCAGGGACAAGCAAAGATGTGAAGTCATTTATTATTACTTTAACTTCTATACCAACGTGCACTTACTCTAACTGGCCATTGCATCATTGCGATGATAAAGAAAGCATGACAGAAGAAGCCCTGCGTGTTCAACCTCGTATAAGTTGAGAGACCGGTTATGTAGAGAAGATAAACGATTACCTGAACTCCTAAACAAAAGGAGTCGCGAAACTAGGTGCAGCCGTTTCGGTGACGGGTGAGCAAGCGGTCTTGCGTTGGCACCTGTATTCGGGTAAGTCGTCGCAAATTGCTGACACCACCAGGGATAATGAGGAACCACTGCCTGTGTTTTCGAAAAATGTGCGCTAGCTTTTTGGTCTAGCGCGGGGGCATCATTTGGCATCCTCCGTGGTCTGTGGATGCACTGCTTGCTAACAATCGCTTGCGCATTTTGTTTCAACATTTAATATATACATACCTGGTTATCTCCCGGCTCTCGCTGGGTTCCTCTGCGCGTCGTGAAATCATGACCTCCACTCTGCTCGTGGTTGATTTGTCACTGAAATAAAATATCATGTGCAGACGCATGATGTTCTTTGTTGATTCTGTGCTGTGCATGCTGGCTTTTGGTCAACAGGTTCTTGTTCTTATCTCGTCTCCTGTCTAGCCGCCGTGCAGGCAGTTCGGCAAAGCCATCTGCAAAAGGCGCATAACGATAGCATCCGTTGTGCTGAGGCCACGAGCCCTTGGAGGACTATTGCCGGCGTGACAGCTTCCTAGCGCTGCTTTAAAGTTATCAGCCACGTCGTGCTCAACGGAGCCGCGGGGCGCTTGTGCCGCTGGCGCTGCCCCGGGGACCTGAACACAGCCGTCACTGAGAATCTAAACAAAGAGGAATTCCTGGACCCGGGACGGCCTCCTCGCGCTGTCCGTGCGTCACATCGCTTAACCGCCCCAAACTGGCGAGCGAAGCGGCTAACGCCATCGGTGGCGACCTGGACCCGGACGCCTTGCATGCGCTCAACAGTCTTGCAACCGCTGCAGAGCGCGAGGCTGGGCGAGGCAAGGTGCCCGGGCTCCTGCATGATGGCACGGATCCAGCGCACACGTCCGGTTCGCAGCGTTCGCAGCCGGAGACGTCTCAAGACGATCCCATCACCACAAAGGCAGGTGCCGGCTGGATGGATTCGGGGAATGCAGAGGTGCAGGAGACGCTATGCTCTGCGGGTCGGGCCGGGTCGCATGCCCCCTCTCCTGGCCGGCATGTCCATCGTAACCCTCAACCCCTCACCCCCTCCAGGCTTCCCGCCTCATATCACCTGCCACAAATCCGCGTGCTGGGCTCCCTCCCTCCCTCCCCCTCTCCTGGGTTGCGGCCCACCCTCCACCCCTAAACCCTTCACCCCATCATGTTGCGTTGTGTTGCATGCCTGTCCATCATCCTAATATCCATCATCTTATTCCACTCATGTCACGTCGCGCACACCCTGCAGTGCACTGCTGCCCCTGCCCCCACCTGTGTATGGTTGCCCACGTATCCACACCCAACCCGCCCTGTCCTCCTCCGCTGTACGACACCTCGTACATGTCGTGGCGGCCGTTATCTCCAGGTGGCCCTGAGCCACGAGGACCAGGACGATGCGAAATCTGGTTCCGGAGCCAATGTGGGGCTGCCCATGTCAATGGCCATGGCGATGGGCATGCCACCGGGGTTTCTGGGTATGGGGGGCCTGGGACAGATGCAGATGCCCGGCATGGCGGCCATGGGTGCTGCGTCGTATCCGTACATGTCGGGCCTTATGCCAGTTTTCACGGCGATGGCGGGGCCGCAGCAGATGGCAGCTATGGCCGCGGGTGCAATGCCGGTGCCGGGTGCAGCTGACATCGCTGGGATGCCGGGCACCGCCGGCGGCGGCGGCGGTGGCGACGCGACCGTCGTCATCGGCACGCCGTTAGCTGACGTTGCCCAGCAGTGGCAGTTGGCCCGGCAGCAGCAAGCCACCATGTCAGCGTATTTCCAGATGTGGGCCATGGCAGCGGCGAGCTGGTACGGCAGTATGGGCCTCATGGGAGGCACGGCAGCTGGCGGGGATGCCGCCGCCACCGCAGCGGCGGCAATGTCCATGATGGGCATGATGAACCCTGCCATGATGGGCATGAGCATGAACCCGGCGCAAATGCAGGCCATGATGGCTCAGTCATGGGCAATGCAGATGGGAGCTATGGGCATGATGCCGGGCATGGCGAGCGCCATGGGTGGAGCCATGGGGCTACCTGGCGCCGCCGCCGGGGGCCCTGGCGCCGCCGCCGCCGCCGCTGCTGCTCAGTCGGCCCAGTGGATGCAGCAGGCTCAGGCGCTGCAGTCCGCCTTCTGGGGTGCTGTACCGCACGGCGGCATGACAGCGGGTGCCATGGCCGGTAGCCCCATGGCCGCTATGGCCGGCATAGGGGGCACTATGGGGGGGTACGGCTACCCTGGCGGCGCCGCCGCGGGTGGAGTCGTCGTGGGGGGTATTGGGGGGCCCGATGGGGGGGGGGGGATGGGGGCGGCCATGTTGCGGAGCCTGGGCCTGTCGATGCCCACCAACAGTGATGAGGCTTTTCCGGAGCCGGAGGAGGAGCCGGAGGAGGAGGAGGAGGAACAGAATACGGGTAGGCGGCGTCAGGCGTGGGTGGGTGGTTGCGTGGCTGCCGTTGCTGCAGCTGTAGTTCGTTTTCCCGGGACAGTCTGAACAGGATGGGGGGGGAGGTCGCTGGCTGTCGTTGATCTATCTTTGGGGCGTTTTGGAAGAGACACCATCTTTGGGGATTGTTGGGGACCACCCGGTGTGCCGATGTGTATGTACGTATGTATGTATGTATGACTTGTGTGTATGTCCGCATGCAGAAGAGGAGGAGGACGGGGACGAATCTCCCTCCCACCAGGCCTTCATGCAGCACCACCACCACCAACAGCAACAGGAGCATATTCAGGCGCTGCCGCCGCTGCTACCGCAGCAGCCGCAGCCGCACGCACTTGCGCACCAGGCGCAGGTTCCGATGTCTTTCCCCGTCAACCAGGTGGGACTGGGAGCGGGAGCGGGACATGCCGGGGGCCCGCAGTCGCAGGCGGGGCTCGGACACGTCCAGGGCTCCCAGCTCACGCAAGCCGCCCCCGGCACCGCACCACAGCCAAGCCCGACACTACCAGCTGCACAACCGCACCACGCACAGCCGCTATCATCGTTGCCGAAGCCGCCGCAGCAGCAACAGCAACAGCAGCAGCAACACCAAGGGGACGTTCCGATGCCGGGATGCGCCCCGCCTGCGCAGCCAGTGCCGCCGGGGCCCATTGGCGTGCCGCAGGCCCCGCCACCGCACATGTCGGCCGCCGCTGCGGCGGCTCTGTCGGCGGCGGCCAATGTCGTCGCGGCGGCGGCGGCCGCGAAGCGGCCCCTCGAGCATTCAGTTCCTATGTCGGCGGCGAACAACTTCGCAGCGGCTGCGGCTGCGGCCGCCAACTCCCAGAGCTACCTGTCCGGTCAGTCGAAGAGGGGCAGGCGGACGGCTAAAGAGCAGAAGGTGCGTGGGGAGGCGGCTGATGCAGTCCTGTGTAGGAGTCCGCGGCGCAAGGGCGGACGGATAGGGGTTGCCTGTCCTGCCGCCGGGGGTTGGCCGGGGGCCGGGGTGGTGTGTGTGTGTGTGTGTGTGGATAGACTCTACTCTGCTGCTGCTCTGGGGTTGGGGGTCCATGAGTGACGTCACAGCCCCATGTTAGCGGACCGACCTGTCGGATGGTTGCGGAGGTGCCAAGGGGGCAAGGAAGGAAGGGTGGGTGAGGGGATGGGTGGGTTGTGTGGAGGTGCTGATCAACCAGGTTGCCGAGGGGTCTTCCAGCAGCAGCTGCGGAGCGCGGTGAGGGGGAGGGCTGCTCAGTTTTGTTTGGGCAGGGGAGTGGGAATGGGAGTGGGAATGGATGGTTGAGCGTTGGTCTTCCAGATGAGGGTGAGGGGAGGGATGGGGAGGGAAGGAGCGAGGAGGGTTACCTGGCTAACTAGGCCGGTGGGTGGGTCATAGGGGGGCGCTGCTTCCCGCCTGTTCCTTCGCCACAACGCCACAGGGGTTCAAGCACCACGATGCGGTGACGACGTCCCGGCTCTGCCACCTTTCCCCCCTGAACAGTCCCCCTCCCTCACCCCTCACCCTCCCCTCACCCTGCCGCCACGACGGGGACGTCGACCTCCACCCGACCTCATCCCGCCCCACCCGCCCTCAGGGAACGGACTCCAAGGTGCGGCTGGTTGCGGGGCTGAGGGGCTGGGAAGGGGAGCTGGGAGGTGCACATCGGTGTGTGTGTGTGTGTGCGGGTAGGACCTGATTTGAGTACTGCTACCGCTACTGCCACTACTGCTGCGACTACGACCGGGCTACTGCCACACTACTGCCTTTCTAAGGTTCCTGTTCACCCCGTGGGGGCGCTCGGGGAGCCGCACACTGCGCCGTACAATGGTCCCGAGAGCCGTTTTGCGAAAGGCCTGTACGAGGGCCTGTACACGTCATCCTGTGCACCCTGCCGTTCCCCCCTAAACCTCTTACGCGCTGTTGGCTGCTGAAGAGCCCCCTGGCCGAGGGGGCCTTCGGGAACTGCCTAGGGGCCGCGAATACACCGACACACCGAACGCATCGCGCCACACGGTCTCGAATGCTTCCCGCGCTCCGTGAGACGCGAGACGTCGTTCCGCTACTGATGTCCTGAACACACTTCCATCCGCAACCCGACGGGACCACATACATACATACATATACCTACATATATCTACACATACGTGCAGGTATGCAAGAACTGCGGTACCAAGTCCACTCCTTTTTGGCGAAAGGACAAGAACGACGGGCGACCGCTTTGTAACGCCTGCGGGCTTTACTTCTCGAAGAATGACGCTCCGCGGCCCAAGATACTCTGGAAGCAGGACGAGCAGGGGGGGGCTGTGGTGAGCGGTGTTGGAGGGCGGGCGAGGGGGGGAATGCGAGTGTGAATGCGAATGCGAGGGGAAAAGGGGATGAAAAGGGAGGGAGAGGAACCTGTGCGGGTGTGTTTGAGTGCGGAGGAGGAGGAGGAGGAGGAGGAGGAGGAGGAGGACCGCCACCAGCCGGGGGGGAGTCTAACACGCACATATTTGTCAGTTGTTAGTTTATTGTTGCGTTGGCGGGAAGGCTCTTTCCGTTACGTGTGCGGGGCTGCAGCCTGAGAGAACAGCTGCGGCACGTCAGTGAACCTCACCTCACCCACATGAGGTGGATTCACCACGCCGCCGGGCTGTGCTCGCGGTGCTGGGGCGGCAACCGGACGTGTGGCGCAGCGGTGTCTTGAGACTCTGTTGCACCATGTACCTGCGACGCATCAGCAACGTGTTCGTGACCGGCTGTGGGGAAACAACCTGTGGGATAACGAATTGAAAATTCAAGAGGTCGCAATAGGGCCCTCCTCCTGAGGGCAAAACTGCCGTACATAGTTCATTACGTCACGTCATGAAGCCCGCAGGGCCAAGTGCGAGGTCAAGTTCGAATCACAGCGACCCCCCCCCCCCACTCCCACTCCCACTCCCGTGTTATTCGACGACGGGGCGCCTTGCAGGGTCAGGCAGCGGCGGCTGTGGCGGCATCTGCAGGCGGTGTACTGCAAGGGAACCCGCTGGTGGCGGCGGCGGCGGGGGACCCCACAGCGGCGGCGGCGCTGGCCGCCGCCATGGCGGCTGGGCGAGGGCTAACGTTACCGGCGGGGGCCGCCAACGCAATATCGAGTCTGCCAGGTCTGGCGGCCGCCGCCGCGGCAGCTGCCGCCGCCAGTGCCGCCAGCACTGCGGCAGGTACGGCAGCCGCAATGGCGGGGGCGCGTCCTGCAGGAGCGGCGCCATTAGCGGCTGGTGCGGTTGCACCTCCAGCCCGCCCAGGATTGGGTGCTACGGGTGCTGGGACCGGGGGCCATGCGTTAGGGCCGGCAGCGGCCGCTGGAGCCGCAGCGGCGGCACCAGGCGCGGTGCGGCCGATGCTGCCGACATCGCTGCCGGGCAGTGCGCATATCAATGCAGCGCAGATGATGGCGGCGGCGGCGGCCGCGGCTGCTGCGGCTGCGGCCGCTAGCAAGGGTGTTGTGGGCGCGAATGGTCAGCCGGGCGGGCCTCGGCCGGGTATGCAGATCCCCGGCATGCCCAATCTGCAGATGACGCCCGGGGCCGCGGCGGCGGCGCTGGCAGCAGCAGCAGCTGCAATGGCAGCCTTCCCGCAGGCGAGTCTGCAGGCGCGGCCGCCACTGCAGGTGCAGGTGCCTGGCAGCGGCTCTGCCGCAGCTGGCGGTGCGGCGGCTCCGCAGGTCGCAGGCACGGCCGCGCCGCCAGCGGGCTTCCAGCCTCAGGCGCCGGCTGCAGCGGCGCTTGCAGCGGCTGCCGCGGCTGCAGCTGCGGTGGCAGGTGCTGCACCGGCTGGTGGTACGGCGACGGCAGCCGGCCCAACCAACACCGCAGCCGCGGCGCCGACGGTGGCGGCGGCCCCGGCAGCGGCGCACTTGATTGCCTCAGCGGCTGGTGGCACATCACCCGGATTTGCGGGATCGCCGGCTGGTCCGGTGGCTGCGACATCAGAGCCGCCTCCTCCTCCGGCGGCTGCGGCTGTGGTCCCGCTGCGTCCCCAGATTAAATTGGAGGACTCATGAGTGACGAGCGCTGTGACGAAGAAGGCAAACAAGCACATGAGGTTGCTGGGGTGCATGGGGAACCTCCTTTCATCGTGTGATGGTGATGGTGGTGGTTTGATTGGCGGCGCTCGCGTTTCATTTTCATCGCAAAAGACTGTTTGGCCGCAATGACTTGTCTATGGTGTGTGTTGTCCGTGAGCTGCGCGCGCGTGGGTCGTTTGGTGCCCTTGGTGGTGCGTGTGTGTGTGGGGGGGGGTGTTGTTATGTCTGAGAAGAGAAGTTGACTAGGACGGGCTTGGGGCGGGTGTAGGACTTGGGAGCGGAGGTCTGTCTGTCTGTCTGTCGGGTTGGTTGGTGGTGACAAGCACGGCACGGCAAGGGCGCCGGTGATAAGCAGCATCAACTCGGAGTCCCGTCCTCTGCTGGCGGATACCTGCTGCCCTGTTGGTGGGGTAGGTGCGGAGTCTGGTCCTGGCAGCCTCTGCAGGACTGCGGGCTGTGAGGCAGTGAGGCCGTCAGTGGGGTTAAGGGGTCCCCCGGGGATCAGGGGCTCCGCAGCCGTGGGAACCTGCTTATGTGCGCATAAACGACCTCCCGTCTGTTGGCCGCACATGACTCGAGTCGTACCCGTATCGCTTACTTTGTTTGTGCCGGCAAGTGTCGTGAACACCCCGCCCCCCACCTGCCTGACGATGACATGCTTAACTTGGTCCCTGATCTGATGGTGTGACTTGGTCAATCCCTGCAAGCACTCGCCTTGGAAGCCATCAGCCATCACTGATTTCGCGTTATTGTTCGCTGGCGGCGCTGCTATGTATGTGTGTGCATTGGTGTTGTCCGTCCTGAGTGACGCATCCATGAGGGCTCTGCTTTTTAGTGGTTCATTGGCGAGTGTCTGTATGTGCGTCTGTGTGTCTGTGTGCCACAACATGGTCTTGGTCCGCAGTGTGGATAAAAGTCGTATCGTATGGTGTTCTTTTGGCTGTCGTGGCGCCATGTATGTATGCATGTATATGTGTGCGCCACAAAGCCGTTGGAGGAGGTGCATTTTGTGTCTTATACCTGATTTTGCGGGGTGATTTTGATTGTGTGCCGCTTTTTGAGCGTCCCGTGAGTTTTTGTGGCTGCGGGCTTTACGATTTACAGCTCCATCATGTGTTGCGGCGCGTTGCGTTTGTAGCTGCATTGTATTTCTTGAAGGACAATTGTCGCAAACCTGCCATATTGATGTGTTAATACGGTGATGGTGAGAGCTCATCAGTACATTTTGCCCGAGGGGAGGATTGATTTGGTTTTGGTCTTGGTAAGGAAGGGGGCACCAAAGTCCTCTGGCTGATGATGCCGCATGGCACGCAATACGCGTCCATCTTTGTTGCCGTACGGTAGATTGTTCCTGGCGTTCCAGAATGCTAACGTGGCAGCGTGGGGGTTTTGGACGTGCCAGCTTAATTTGTTCGCTCCGGGAATGGAATGAAGATGGAGAGAGAGAGGGGATGGAGATGATTTGCCCTTCAGCTCGAGTAGGGCAATATACATGATGGCCGCTGACCGGTTAGTGGGCAGACCGGTTGTAAATATTCCTGCCTTATCAGTGGTTTGCGAATGATTACGAGCATACGTTGGGTCTGCGCAGAAAAAGACGACAGTTATCGGTGCATTACCATGTTCCTGCCAGGGACGACTCCTCGGCCAGGAATTACGCGCCAGGGATGCTTACGTACGCGTTTGGTGCAAGGGTTTTAATGCATTGCCAGCCCTTTCAGTTATTCGTCATCGGTTGAGGCTAAGTTTCAACCCCCCCTTGCATGTCGCCGACGCCAAGTAACGATGTGTCACTATACGCATTCCTAAAGGGGTCCTTATCCTTTCAGCTTACCGCGCTAAGTCATAAACGCGATCCGGGAATGGGCATGAAGCCCCCCAAAGCTCCTACCCTAAATAGCACAAGGTCCAAGCGACTCTGGCAGATACACTCCAAGACGACAGGCATCCTTCATACTACCAGATCTGCCCAATACACTGACTTCAACCTAAAAGCAAACGGCCTCAGTGGCCCTCCGCAAGCTTGTATCGCTCAAGCTGATGTTTGTAAGATTCCCACATACACATTGACTCAAGCATCTGCCGAACCTGGTCGACAAGTTGTTTGAGTACTTCGTTTTTCATGGATATCTCTGCCTGCTTCTGCGCAGCGCAGCTGGCAGGGCCATTTGCGGCATCCGGCGTGTCCACAATGCTGCCTTGGCCTTCTGCGTGCGAACAGGTTTTAATGTTGTGCACTTGCTGTACAATAATGCGTCGATACTTGATTTCAAAATCTTCGTGACCACCTCGTGAATTAACAGAACAACGGTTTCCTCACCGTGGCCGCCTTCGCTAATGATATGGGCGGCTAGGGAGCTGCATTCCAGTGTTGTTCTACGAAGCACCGACATCGCTTGTAAGTATTGCTGCTGAAGAGCAGCCTGTCGTGGCAACGCATCGTTTGGGTCGCCAAAGCCCAAATCGGCAAATATCTGCCTCACAGTTGCTATCACGTTCTGCAATTGGAGAAGACCCTCTGCCGCAAGGTCGTTCAATTGCCCAAGCTGATTTGTCGCACGCAATGCCATTTCATAAACAACTAATGCAAGTCAGCCAAGGCTAATGACGTTTGTCTTTCCGACCTATACAAGAGCGCAGCAATTCTAGTGCATTGTACGAATGTAAGTACGGCATCGATAGGAAGCCACTTGACCCTGTTTTCTGCTATCCTCGATTCCTTGCTTTCGATTGGCCCACCCACCCACCCTATGATTATTCAGCCAATCATAATTCGAGCGCTTTGTAAATCTTGGGGGTTTTTTGCACGTGGGGTTTGCCGTTGCCGGTAGGTAGCCGTAGGTTCCATGAGCTACAAATCTTTAATGTATTATCCAGAAAACAACTCCAACGTGCTGGTGTCCCTGCCTCACAACACAAGATACACGTGTCCATGTGCGTTTTTGATGTCAAAATTATTTCTGGTGCTGCATTACCGAGAACATCAAACTCTGTCACACAACACCGACTCTAACCATGCATTTTTCCGGCAGTGAAAGGACACTTTCCCGACTTCTCACCCAGTGAGAGAGCACGGATAACGTCGAATATGCCTTCAGGTGTCATGCGGGTTGGGGATTTGCGCCCTACAGGCATAGACGCGGAAGTTTCACGGCTCCGAGTTTACAAGATTTAGCCGGCGCTTACTTCTCAAGTCTCTATAACGTTTTCGTATTAGGTGCTGAAAATCAACGGATTGTGCTGAAAATCAACGGATTGTGCTGAAAATCAACGGATTGCCACGTAAGGCCAGCGTTTATTCTAGGAAGCGGATTCCATGCCTTTGTTCTATTTTTTCATGCTGAATACCAAGTGTAACAATAAAACAATTGCGCCTTTCATTTTTACAGGTAAGTATCAGTCACATCGCAAGAAATCTTTGCCGCAAACGACACCAAACCAGCGAACTACAGCCCGCCGCGCAGACGCAGCACCAGATGGAGCGTGCTCTCCTTCTGGATGTTGTAGTCAGCCAGGGTACGGCCATCCTCCAGCTGCTTGCCGGCGAAAATCAGACGCTGCTGGTCAGGGGGAATGCCTGCAGGGAAGGATAGACAAAGGCCGCGTGCAACGAACTCAAAGCTAGACACTAGCCGGAGGAGGGATTAGCAAGGCAGCGAGTTTTAGCAGACCCACTTCAGCCTGGCCGAGGTAAACACACCAAACATATGCATGTGTCTTACCCTCCTTGTCCTGGATCTTGGCCTTCACGTTCTCAATGGTATCCGACGACTCAACCTCCAGGGTGATGGTCTTTCCCGTGAGGGTCTTGACGAAGATCTGCATACCGCCGCGCAGACGCAGCACCAGATGGAGCGTGCTTTCCTTCTGGATGTTGTAGTCAGCCAGGGTACGGCCATCCTCCAGCTGCTTGCCGGCGAAAATCAGACGCTGCTGGTCCGGAGGAATGCCTGTGTTAAACATTGCCGAGCGCACAAACTTTTAGTTCGTTGAATACATATGCTCACCGTACCTCTCTTTTATTGCCTCGCTGATGGTACTAACAACAACGTTGGTGGCTTTGATAAACGACGGAGCAAATAGCCTTAAACTTGACGTCGTGAAACGTTGGGTCAAGTTACCCAACAAAGTCAAGAAGAAAGCTTTGCAGACTTCCTCAAGACACGAGGAGTCGCACTTCATGTTGCTCGTTCACATATTCTGGGAAACCTATGAACTGAAGAGAGCTGGAAGCGGCCCTTTGCTGGACCGAGAAGAACCCTAAATGAACTTTCGCCCCAATTCCCAGGATTTTCACAAAATCTTCCACAGCTACATGTATCATGATTCCCAAATAAGCCAACCTTTAGGAACATGGCTCACCTTCCTTGTCCTGGATCTTGGCCTTCACGTTCTCGATTGTGTCCGAAGACTCGACCTCCAGGGTAATAGTTTTACCCGTAAGGGTCTTTACGAAGATCTGCATGTTTGCTTTGGTCTAGAGCTTTTGTCGCGACTGCTGCGTTCACGTAAGACTTCCAACAAGTGTGACTGATACAAAACTGACTTTCTATACTTATGCAATTATATGATCCGTCCTACAACTTGGCGCATAGTTTAAGTGCGGTGTTAGCCCTTTATATATGACACCCTCGTACCCATGTGTGTGCCCTCCTGGAGTTTTCACCTGAAGTTCACGAACTCACAAGGCAGATGATAGGATGTACCGTTGTACTAAATGCTACTTACATTACCGTAATATTCTTGCAGGGTCCCCGTTCTGAAACTCCGAGGCGGGGAAACCCAAATATTTCGTTAGTTGGCCCAAAATCGTTGTACAGGATCGTCATGAACAAGTTGAAGCTACAAGCTGCATTTGCAATTCTCGCCTGAACATATAGATCCAACCTCGTGCATCCTCTACTTTCCCACAAGGTTTCCAGTGTGGAGGTTTGGGGTTGCCTCAAGGATGCGTGAACCGCGCGGGAAAGCCTGAAATGCAATTGTCATAGCTCGGTAAAAAGGTTTCCCAAAAAAGAATATGGTAGGGCAGGGAGTAGAGCACAGTCGGTTGAACCTCTACTTGCACGCTTCGAGAAGGCTTTTCTATGGAAGTGCAAAGACCATGAACAAAATAGGCAAAAGAAAGGGTGTACTTTGCAAAGCCTACCATTTCTAGGCTGTATCCATAATTACAAAAGGAACTCTCTTGCCTTGTCTGCCCGACAACTTGTCGAAGCGTGTATAGCCCTGCACTGAAGCAGATTTCTTTTCCCCATCACGCGCGCGCGGCCTGCAGCACTGGCTTTCTAAGCAATCCCTATGCAGATGCCTACATACAACCAGTCCAACCCAACCCACCTGAGCCTCACCAGCCGTGTGCTGCTCTGAGCTTCGAACAATCCCCCACGCAAAACTTGGGAGCCTCAATGCGCACAATGCCATTTTTCATGCCACACCTGTGTGCGTGGAAATGTGCGCGTGTGAAGGGGGACCCAAAGCGAAGCCCACTGCGGTGTGCGGCACAGCGCGTTGGCCGAGCGGCAGGGGTGCATCTGCTACCTGCCTATTTCCTCGGACGCTTGGGGAGCTGCGGACATACGGGTGTCTTCAGACTGCATCCGGCTCACGTCCCGATGTGCAACCAGCAGCTACCCCGATCGGCCTATGCGCCTACGTTTCTTAACTTCTAGACACAAACGATGATGGTCTACCACGTAACCACACTAAAAACGATTTACCGTCCATGACCCCCTGGCTTTTACGGACACACCCGCACTTGTGCGGAACTTGTAACTATAGCCACAAACGGCACGTAGCGCCGTCACAGTGCTCTCATCTCTTCCCTTCCCACACGCCCGCCTTCCTGCCCAAGCAACAAGGGTGTCCAACACTACTGCATGCCCCCTGCTTGTCACATGTCGTTGGGAAGGAACCGACCCCTTCCCCCACATATGCATACGTGCTCCAGCAAACAGGCATACGCCGGACGGAACAGGGCCCAAGTCGCCCTAGGCCACCGGTCTACGTGGTCACACAGCGGGGTCCTGCGTGCATCATCGACAAGCTTTTAGAGCACCCGGCCCCCGCACGTGCACCGGAACGTGTTCGCCCTCTGCGCCTTTCGGTTGACAACTCCGAGCTTTGCAGTCTCCGAAAAGAACTAAATGGCAATTTAGGGTTTTAGGGTTTGCGACGATGACGACAACGGTCATGCGCTCGTTATTATGAGTCGGACGACAGCCAACGCTCCATGCACATGCGGTGCGCCGGTTGGTCATGCACGGACGACGACGGCCCCTGCAATGCCCCCAGCAACTTCCGTCCCGTAACCTACACTCGCACTTGACCAGTTCCCTTGTCCTTGTCCAAGGGCGCAGGTCATCCGCCGGCTTCGTCCCTGGCAAAAGACACTCGTAACCACTATCCTGCCTAACCCTCGAAATCGCATCCACGGTATTCGCCCTCTCGCGCGCCTTCCAACGACGGTTATCCTTTGCACCGGGCGGCACCCACGTCTGCAGGCGGGCGGGTGGGTGCGGGAGGCGCTGCACTACAACCCATCGGCCGCGTCGCGCACTAGCGAGGTCAGCTCCCAGTCCCAGCCCTCCTCGCCGTCGCCTGCGCCCCCTGGCGGCGTAGGCGGTAGAAAGGACGGCGCAGGCCCGGAGCGCAGCGTTTCCCAGTCGATAACGGCGAAAAAGGGGTGTGCCTTGAGCTCGGAGATGTCCTCCGCGCCTGGCGATGGTGAGGGACAGGGAGGGCAGGAGGGGCTTCGGGTAAAAGGTACATCTCCTTGGAAACATTTTCACCGGTTGGGTTTCAATGATAGGCGATGATGACATTTTCCACGTCAAAGCACACAAAGCTCACAACGGCTAGATTTGTTTAGAAGTCGTCACCTATCTGCACGTGTTTACTTTGCACGTGTACGCATGGATGTGTGGCAATGTGTGCAGGTATGGTTTGGAGGAAGAAATCAACCCGCGTGCAACGATGGCGCCGCAGGGCTCCCTACCCCCAGCCAGATCTGCTAGCGCTCTGCTAACCACTCATGCAGCAGTAGGATTGGCAAGGAGCCGGCCAGTTAGCAGCTCCTGGCCAACCCTGCTGCGGCAGTCATCAGGTCGAGGGTAGAGATCGAGCGAAGAAATGGATCCCTCAATCCATTTCTTCCCTCAAAAAGGATTGGAGAATCCTTCCCAGTATCGTACTCATGCATCTGGTTGGTTTTGGCCCGGATTCGGTTTCGGTACAGCTCTCACCAATTCGTGCGGAAGGCTCCATCGCAAGCAGTCTGTCCGTGAGGTCGCGGGCCTCGGGCGGGTACACCACCACCGACGGCGCATCATCGTCATCGTCTCCGTCACCCGCCGCTGTCGCCGCCACCGCCGCCGTGGCGGGCTCCTCAGGGTAGCAGAAGTCCCGGTCGGTGATCTTCTGAAAGGTGAGGTACTCGCTGGCGGCCTTGAAGGGCGGCCGACCTGCGCGCGGCCAATTCACCCCATCCTCATCCTCATCCTTATCCTCACCGCCATCATCATCATCATCATCATCATCATCATCATCATCATCATCATCGTCGTCATAATTATCGTCATCATCATCATCCAGTTTGACGACGTTCACTTTCCACAGCGCCGAGTCCGGCAGAGTGCAGGATAAGCCCTGTGCGCTCTGGTTAAGTCGGTGACCCCAGTGCGGGTGAGGCTAGCAGGGGTCACCGTAGCGGGTAGGAGGACACCATCACATGTGGTGTGTGTTCCCGACGAGACGGGAGCACGGAGTAACGGACCCCCCGGGACCCGCGGGTACCGCAGTGCCGCGTGGCTATTCTACATGGCTTTGCGACGCCGGTGGAGGAGGCGTAGGTGGAGCAGACAAACAGATAGACAGACAGAAAGAGAGCGCAAAAGCAGGCGGCAGCAGGGGTAGCCCACATGGCGCTGCGCATACACACACCTGTCCCAGCACCTTCTCACAGGTCTGCTTTATGTCCTGCATATTATACCCCAACCATCATCCCAGCCAACCACAACCCAGTCGCGCACTTACCCACGATCATCTGGTATAGCAGGCAGCCCAGAGCCCAAAGGTCCGCAGGGTACGACAAGGGTTGGTTTAGGAGCACCTCGGGGGACACGTACTCCGCCGTGCCCACAAAAGAGGTGGCCCTGGCGCAGGTTGGGGGAAGGCTGACATGATCATGTGCCGAGTGGCCGTCAGGCTTGGGTGGGAATCAAGCTGGAGGTTGGGTCAGAGTCGGGCTTTCGAAGGCCCGCAGTGGCCTCGGCAACTTAGGCTGGTAGAGAGGGAAGTAAGACGAACCACTGACGATTGGAGCTGGGAAGGAGAGGGGTAAATGCAGGTTAAAGAACAAGGGTTCGACTGCCTATATAAGCGGGAGGGCAAGGGGAGGGACCATTCGCGAATGGTTCGGATTTCGGGACGAACGGCTTTTCAATATCTAAGGCGCATGGTTGGTTGGCCTCATCGAGTCCTTGAAGAACCCGGGAAAGCTTACGATAGTTAAGAGCCGCGGTGCCGGGGTCGGTGTTTGGGGTTGCTTGGGGTTGGTGGGGTTTCATGCCGCCGCCGTGTAGCCGTGTGGAGCGGTGTCATGCCAGGGGGATAAGCAACTGCAGGGGGCTAAGAAATGTCCGCTCCTGAGCCGCTTTGCATACATACCTATTTTTGCCGGGCGGTTTCTCCGCTTGAGGCAAGAAGGATGCACGTGCGCTGCCGAAGTCAATGAGCTTCAAATGGCCGTCCGCTGACAGCAGCAGGTTCTCGGGCTTAAGGTCCCTGCACCCGTTGTTGCAAGGCCGGGGTAACAGGTAACAAAAGGGGTTGGGGCGCTGCGGTCCAAGTACCAAAATGGAGCGATATGGAACGGGGCGACCAGCTAGAGGAAGAGGGGCCATGGGTGCACGAAGCTGTCAGACACACCGTGTGGGCATGGGCACGGCCGCCCTTGCGTGCCGCATGCTCGGCCTTTCCTCACACACACATTCACTCTCAGCCAGCCGGCCAGATGCAGCTAGCTCTCCAGCCAGCGACTCAATCTGTGATTCGATCATTCGCCCTGCCCGCCAGAACACCACCCGTCTTCTCCTCAGCGAGTCCACTACGTCCGGCGAGCCAGTCAGCCAAACTATCTCAGGCTGGCAGGTAGGGAGGCAGGCAGGCAGGCAGGCAGGCAGGTAGCAGGAACCTCAGCCGGGCTGCCGGCCACCATTCGGCCAGCCAGGGGCCCCACACGCACAACATGCCTGCCTGGCAGGGTGACCCGCTACATACCCGGGTCCTCAGGCCCCAGGTCCTAACCGCCCTTGGGCCCTTGGGCAGCCATCATCCAGCCAACCGGCCAACCAGCTAGCAGGCCAGACAGCCAATCAGTCAAGACAGGCAGACAGACAGACGCTCTCACCGGTGCACCACCTGGGCGCTACGCAAGTATTGTAGGATGAGCACCACCTCCGCTGCGTAGAATCGCACAGCGTCCAGGGGAAGGCCGCCACGCTGCGACACGGGGGACCGGATTATATGCAGTATTACAAAAACATCGGAGAACTGGGGTGCACGGAAGGGGGAAAAAGGGGAGGGGACATGCAGCAACACGTGCACATGCATCCGCAAGCCACACGCGTTGCAGGACACGTACCCTCCAAAGGGTGTGGGACATTCGTCTTTATAGCGAAAATCAGCATCCGTACCCTCTTTATCTGCTCGTACAGTTCGCCGCCAGCGCAGTACTCCATGCCCATGTCTGCCGAAGTGGAATTGAGCAGTTTACGGGCCCAGGGAACGCCGACCGCAGGGGCACCCAAGTAAGGCGCGTAGGCAGCAAGTGCGCAGAAATGTAATTTTGGGAGGGAAATCTGGATGGTTGTCGCTGTGTCAGCACCGTGTCAGTTGCAACCCAAACCCTACTCCGGGCGCTTGCCTGGTACAACCCCGTCTGCTTCCCCTCCTTACTGCAGGTTCTTTGATGCTTACATAGGTTGTTTGGGTCCTGGAAAGTGAAATGGAGCTTGGCAATGCCGGCATCATCCAGCTTGTCGAGAATAAAGCGCTCATTCTTGATGTATTCAACAACTTTATTGCGCATGATAAGATGTTTGTTCATCATTTTTATCGCATACTGCTTTCCCGTTTGCTTTTGTTGCGCCAAGAAAACTGTCGAGAAGCTGCCATCGCCGATACGACCAAGGATATGAAAATCGCGTATTGTGAGTGCCACTCGCGGCGCGCGATACCCCTCCTGATGCTCGCGATCCTCCAGCTGAGATTCTGCCATTTCAAACTTGCACTCGTCCAAGACGCACCGCTTTGGGCAAGGTTCTTCCGTTATATCAATGCCTGCATAATTTTTGTAACATGGCTAAGACTCTTTCCTGATCAAAGCACTATCTATATAAACAGTTTGCAAAGTTATGTGCCAGTAGTCCCTTTACACAATGATTCAAGTGTTGGTACAGTTATACCGTCATGGTATTGTATAGCAAGCATGATGATAATGCAGAATCATTGGGACCACAGGTGTATGTGGTACTCATCCACTTTCGATCAAGGGGTTGCTTCGATCAACACGCGAGGAGGTCCCCACAACTTCCGTACGGCGGTCTCTCACGCCTTGCGGCTGCTGCACTCATGATAATCAACCGCTGTTCCCAGACTGCAATCGGCTGGCCTGCTGTTCCGCGACCGTATTGGAAGCCCTAATCCCCTAGGCTTGGGTTTCCTACAATAGCTCTTACACCCCCCCGTTGGTGGATAGCAAAGTAAGGCACTCCATTTCAATTACAAGGCGAAATCTCCTTTCAGGAGGTAATCTGGTGTGTCAGGCTCGCAGACCCAAGGAGCTTTCTAACCCCAAAGCTGCCCCAGCACAAAATGTCCGCGGGAGCGCTTGCACATGGTAAAAGTGTATCACCAAGGCAAAAGTCCAACATGCATACCATCTTCAGGAGACAATTCACCCATGTGGCTTAAGCAAAATAGCAAAATTGCTATGCCCTCGAAGTCATAGACAAAGTAATCTGCTCTTCGAAGCTGCGCCGATACGGCGTGCCAAACCATAGCATCACACAGTTAGTCACGCACACCCATCCGCTGGAATCTACTCCAATCGTGTGTATGCTGCCTATGTTATATCTCCGGAACTACGCGTCTACATGCCAACCCCAGTCAGCCGCCCCGGCACTGCTGAGGTGCAGCGTATGCAAGTTCGCTGCACACAACGCTCATCACACCCCAATCTGCCCAAGCGACACTGCCCTACATTGCCATTGCACTCCAAGCTTACGCCAGCTTGGCGGTCATCTCCTTCGTGAGCTGGTCAGCGACGCGCTCAATCTGTCCGCGAATGGACAGGTCAATCTGGCTGCTTCCATACTCCACAACAAAGCCGGCAATCAGGCTGGAATCAATGACAGGCTTCAACTTGATGTTCTTGCTGCCGGTCAGCTCCTGCAGCTTCTTGGCGATCAGGAATTGCTGCTCCTGCTCCAGCTTCACGGCGGACCGCAGAGTAGCGACCTGGGTGTCAGTCATCTGGCAGTAGAGGTCCTCGAAGCATTCGCAGATCTCCGGCACCAGCGACAAACGGTCCTTCTCCACCAAGAGGTTGAGGAAGTTCACCGTGTATTGCTGAAAGCCAGCCTCCTTAGCGATCTTCGCCAGAACAGCGCGCTTCTTGTCAGCATCAACAATTGGATTCATGATGAGGTCGCTGAGCTTCTTGTTCTCCTTCATCAAGCTGGAAACAGCGTCCACATCGGCATGCACGGCCTCCAGCTTACCCTTCTCGTCGGCCAGCTCGACGAGAGCCTTAGCGTAGGACTCGCTGACCTCACTCTTGCGGGCCATCACAACAACAGCGCGGCGAGCACCCTTAGGCGCGGCGCGCGTGGCCGACGCCTTGAAGGCACGCTGGCCCACGACTGACTTGGCGGCAAGCATTGTCACTACGCAAGGCAACTCGGCGCTAAGTGCGCACGAGGTAGGATCAAGTGGCTAACTGTGCGCAAGCAAGTGCGAGGGATGAGCGTTGGCCAGCGCTTGCTAAGTCGCTCGAGATAAGGCTTGCAGGGCCCAACAAGTACGGCCTTTTGCTCTTGGAAAGGACCTTTCCACAGCTTTGTCCCCAACATTGTGTTTGTATTTGTATATTTGTATATACTGATTTGAGTTTGTAGTGATCTGACGGTATTCTTACACGTTATGACCGGGTGCGGTGTCCTGGCGGCATCGGTTGTTAGGCGTCGCTGGTCTTGGGCCAAGCGGCGTTCTCATTGTGTTGTTTTTTCTCCAATTGCATGTTGAGCGGCTTGACGCTTGGGTCTGGTCAGCGGTAAAGCCAGCTTTGTCGATTCCATCCCAGCGTTGTTTCCTGCTCGCAATACTGTCCTCATGGCCCGATGGCGAGGATAGTTAGCTCATACAAGGTATTGCGAGGGTAGACACTCCTCTGGACGATCATCCCTGAGGAGTGTCTACCCTCCTCTGGACGGTCGTCCCTGGGTGTCTACTATGTTTATATCGTTCCCTGCATGTTTAGTAGCACGCGGAAGTATGGCTTTGCTCCGTGCATACTTTAAAACACGTGTTAGGAAGGCTTTGCTCCATGTGTGCCTGCGCCGTCCCAATGATTATATCCAATCACACACTTTCATCACTGACCCAAGGGTGTGATGACCTATTTCTGCAAACATGAGGGACAAACCGACAAACCTGCATAACATTCCATGTTTTCCCCTTGTGAGGTGTCTGAGCACCGAAGCCGAATGCATGGAGCACCCAGTCGACGTTGCGTGAAGAAGTAATATCGTAGTATCGTGAGTACACACGCTCACAGAGCATATTCCATCCTGCACTCTGGAAGGTTCTAGGAAGTTAAAGCCCTAAACGCAATATAGGGTAAGAAACAGTGCTCCCGCCCATAAGCGTACTACATCAGGTTGATGTGTATCCCTGATCAGTTTCCTGGGCGGCGTCGCTGGTCGTCCAGCTGGGCGAAATTCATCAACATCGCCATATCCTTATAAGACATTCCTCCGCTCTCCACCAACTGAGCTAAGCAAGGAAGAAGCGTTCAGCGAGCGCGTCAGGTTCCCCCTTGTCGTGAGTTGCGTACAATTCGCGCAGCACGGAACAAACTTATGGATCAATACCCTCACCATTACTCGTACAAACGCTGTGTGTATGCGCTTTTGTTGGGCCGTCTGTTGCTGGAATCCAAGGATCACGATGTTAGGGGGGAGCAATGAGAGAGATGATGGCACGGCACGAACAGGAGCAACCTTCACTCCATCGAGGAAGAGTATGGACCTCACTGTACCCAGCCTTCGTACGATTATGGCTGAGGGATCCTCTAGCTGTGGTTTGTGTGTACGTTTTCTCCCGTAATCCTGGGAAGATAGGCACGACGCAAACAGGCGCGTCAAGCCTATACGCGCGGGGGAGGACGACAACGTCGTCAGTCGGCTTTACGGACGGGCCCTTCCTCTTGTGCGGAACTTGTAACTCATCCCAGGCTACCATCATGACATACCAGGAGACAAAACCCTTGCCTTGCCAAGTAACAAATTGTTTACGAAGATTGCAAAGCCCCATGGAATGGGTGCAAGGGGTCAATCATGGAGCAGCGGGAGAGAACCGCTACATATCTAACCTGTATTAGAGCGAAAGCAATCCTATACTGACTACATAAGTAGTGTGCCTGTCAGCATGAAAGTAAACATTATCTTCAAGTAGGGTGAAGAGATGTGCACTCCGTCGCCGTCTCTTTCCACGGATTCAGGTGAGGATATTAGCCTCTTCGCAAATCTCAAGGAATAATTAATTTAAGAATTTTTGTGCAAATACGAGCACGACTTCAACATTCAAGAATCTTAACTTTCTCTGTGATCATAATGCAGCTCATCGCATGATGATGCAAACACAAAGCCAACTCATCCATCCATGATATAGGCAGTTCAGCACAAATGCCCGAGGTACAACGACTACAACGACCAGTCAGCTCCAGGAGATCCCTCTCCGATCTCGAAATCGCCTACACTTACGTGCCGCAGTGGCCTGTCTCTGCACGTCGCAGTCGGCACCTCGAGTGAAAATGATGCTCCTCAACCGCTCTGCACAGGTGATGATGTGCTGTTTATGGCCTTTTTGCCTGACGCGATTGTCCCTGGCGAGCAACATATTCAACATGATTAATTGAAAGACCTGAAGTTTTCTATAGATGAAACGATACTAAATTACATTGCATAGTTGGTTGCTACTGACATGATACTCGTGTCCATGGCTTGCAGGCCGCTTTCAGCGGCAAGGCCGCCCGCCCGGCCCAGGCCAACCGGGCTCGCCTGGTGTGCCGCGCTGAGGAGAAGTCCATCGCAACGGTGAGGTGTTGCAGCAAATTACAAGACTTAAAACTTTTCCAGGGCGGTGATGGCTGGGGCCATGGTGTTCCTGAACTCTGATAGCGTTCCCTTCCCTGATCAATCTTATTTAGGTGGATCGCTCGAAGGACCAGCTGTACGTCGGCGCCTCGCAGTCGTCGCTGGCTTACCTGGATGGCACCCTGCCGGGCGTGAGTATCGCGTTGCTGTCCGGCTCACTGCTGTAATCTATGTGTTCTCGATTGCACAGCCTGTAAGGATATTTGCCTTACCAGCATTTGGTGCATGCTTTACGGTTGCAATGTTCTGATTGCTTGCGGTGTGTGCAAGATATTTGGTATCTTGAACCAACAGTTCAGATCTGAGCTGCAATCATGCGCAACATTGTGTTTTACAGCGAATATGTGTCCAAACATCGTTTGGGACCACCGTTCTGGTTCTTGCGTTAGGACGGGCACCTATGCATAAACCTGATCAGTGTTAGGCTTTCTGCCTGAATTTGTAAGGGATCTCGATTTTTTGGTCACGTGGGCGCACAGGACTTCGGCTTCGACCCGCTGGGCCTGCTGGACCCAGTCAACTCGGGCGGCTTCGTTGAGCCCAAGTGGCTGCAGTACTCTGAGGTCATTCACGGCCGCTGGGCTATGCTTGGCGCCGCTGGCTGCATCGCCCCGGAGATCCTGGGTGCCGCTGGTCTGATCCCGGAGAAGACCAACATTGTCTGGTACGAGAGTGGTGTCATCCCACCGGCTGGCTCGTACGATGGCTACTGGGCTGACCCATACACGATCTTCTTTATTGAGATTGTTGCTATGCAGTTCGCCGAGCTGCGTCGCCTGCAGGTGCGCAATTGTTTCGGTCCGAATTGAAGCCGTGGCTCAACCCGATTAGTGCCATTATGATTTGTTGTGTCTTCGTTGGGCATGCAGGACTTCCGCTACCCTGGCTCGATGGGCAAGCAATACTTCCTGGGTCTGGAGAAGATCTTCGCTGGCAGCGGCGATCCCGCTTACCCCGGTGCGTTACTGCATTTTGTTTACCGTCGTGGAGAATTATGTGCCTACTTATGTCTGGCGTAATGCCGGTGCATTTCTATGCCTCCGCTGCCCTGCGGTTGTTTTCTCAATTGCCTGCATTATGACATCCTTGATTAATGCAGGTGGCCCGTTCTTCAACCTGTTCAACCTGGGCAAGACTGAGGCTGCCATGAAGGAGCTGAAGCTGAAGGAGATCAAGAACGGCCGCCTGGTAAGTGTTCTTCGTAGTGAATATGCGTTGTTTGCACCGCTGCTGCCTTTTACTCATGTTCTACACAATGCTTGCAGGCCATGCTTGCCATGCTGGGCTACGGTGCCCAGGCCACCCTGACCCGGGAGGGTCCCTTCCAGAACCTGCTGGACCACCTGGCTGACCCCGTCAACAACAACATCCTGACTAACTTCGGTAAGCGAGGATGTGGAGCCGCTTTTACGAAAGGGTAGTACGCTCTTGGTTGCACTAGGTCCTGTCAGCTGGGTGTTCGATGTCTAAGGGCATTCCTTGTGTTGCCTTGCCATTGAAAAACGTGGGGTAAACAATTGTTCGCTTCCTCTTCCTGCTCTGCAGGCAAGGCATTTGGTCCTCAGTAATTGATGTCGAGCGAGCTGTGCCGGAGACCGTCGCTTCGGCTGGTTAAACTTGCGTCGATGGCCGCCACGATTAGGAACCGGGCGGTCTGATCGGATGTATTGCGGTAGCTTAGAATTAGGCTGGAGTTTTTGAATGAGAACACCTGATTCAAAGATATCGTAGTTCAGATGGTTTGCCTGACATTGCGGATTTTTGGATGGTTGACCACTTGGCCGTAGGGTGTTCCGTGGGGCATGGCGCGGAACGTTTTGCATCGGTTTGTAACAATATCGACATGACCATGCAATTCTTGCAGCGGATGGGCTGTCTTATTTTCGGGGTTCCTGCTGTAAAAGCAATGCGTTGCGTTGCGTCTTATGGCCGGCAGATCTTGAAAATGATATCAGTACTGCGGTGTTTGGCTGTGTTCGCCAAATTGTTTGGCTACACTGAGGTGTAGCTTTCTTATTGCTGCTATAACTTCAACGAGATGTAAGAGAAGACTATCTCATTATTTCCAGTCACCTTCCCTTCGTGTGTCAATATAACATGCGCCTAACCATGCGTAACGAAGCGTCTAGTCCTAAAACCTTAAAACCTTAAGAGTCCTAAAAACTAAACTTACTTTAAGCCGTCCTCGAAATCGTACACCTCATAATCTGAACAACCAGTCAACACGAAAACATGCATTAGTTCTATTCTATAATAATAAACCAATGTAACGACACCCGATTACCACAGCCCACATTGTCCGACAAACCACCAAACCCGATTTAATCCACTCTGGGAAACGTCAGCGGCTTGAGTGCATCCAACCGGGCCTCTTGTGGGCAGTAGGGGCACTTGAAGGGCCTCGCACGCGCCTTGGCCAGTTTGCTCGCCGACTGCTCGCATAGCACATGGCCGCACGGCAGCAGCATGGGCGGGTTGTCGGGAGTGGACATGTCGCGCGAGACGGGACAGGCAAAGATGGACCGGAACACAAACTCCGAGCCCAACTCGATCTCCACCGGCAGCTGATCCACTGTACGCAAATCCTGGGAGGCAGCCGAGGAAAAGCGGGCGCGACAGGGGACAGGGAAAAGCACCGTGGAACCAGGTAACACTCGGAATTGAGCATGCGGGGATGTGGGAAGCGCGGATCCAACAAGTGACCCCAGTGTACGCCACGGAGGATACGCCAGAGGAACATAGCGAACCATGAACACATCCGATTCACAAGAAAGCACACATAACGTTAAGCATTCAGATCTACTACGCACTACGCTACTACGCACACCAACACCAACTGTGCATTAGCGCAGTGCTTACACACCCTCAGGGCCTGGTCCGTGATCCCCGCTCACCTGCGAGTTGCGTTCCATGACAGCCGCCATCTTGAGCAACGCCGGTAGCGCCACCGAACCAGCCGCCACCACCGTGGTCAGCGGGCTCTCCGATGCCTAAGCGGTTGACAGTTAATGGTTAAAATCAAAGGATCTGAAATTTGCAGGTACTTGTGCTTACTTCGTTGCTTCGGGGTTCTAACAGCTTCTTGAAGTGCCCACCTGCATTGCCAGCTACACGACCCTTGCTATCGTATATCCTCTTGCTTCTCAGTCCTGCTTCCCCACCCACCTGCCCCATGAGGCTGCACGCTTGCTTTGCGAACTCCCGCGCCGCTGCGTCCCAACAAGAGGGCGACATCAGGTCCGCATAAGGGTGCGACGCTGCTGCTGCCGCCGGCCCCGCCGCTGCTCCGTCAGCCGCCTGCTGCTGCTGCTGTAGCCTTTTCTCGCGATCCGCGAAAAGCAGGCAACCCATGAGCCGTTGGATGTCCTGTAAGTGCCGCGACGCATGGGGCCCGAAGTGGCGCTTGGCGTAGGCCAGGGCTGCGGTGCGGCCTGCGTGGTTGGGCCCGGCCGACAGTGAGAGGACGGCGAGGAGTTGGGCAGGCGGCCCAGCTCATCATGTGCGCATCCCCGCACCCCGCGCGCATGATGGCAGTGTCCTTGGCTAAGGATACACATCTTGCCACCGGCCGCCAGCCGGCCGGGACGCCCCGGTCCCCACGTGCATGTTTACCCTTCGGGCTCAAAGCTGACACACCAACTACATGCAGCACAAGGTCTCCATACTGCTCTCCTGTGTACTCTTCGCCGTAGAGAGCTACTTATGCTTCTCCCTGTCCCTACGGTGGTGACATAGTTGTCCCTACTACTCCACAATGCTCTGTTCCGGTGCCCGCTCTCTTGCCATGTAATGTCACTCGCACTTAAAGCGATCGCACCCTGTGTGACCCACCCTGAGACTGCAGCACTTGCACGAACTTGAGACGATGGAGACGGAACTCGAAGGCTGAGGGGCCGCCATCCGGACTCAGATGGGAGCGGTGCTCCACTGCCCATTGCAACGCGGGATCCAGGTTGTGCACCCGGATCTGGGCAGGATGGGGTATGACCATGGACAGACGGACGGACAGGAGGATGGGAAAGGTAGAGGGGCCGGGATGGTTCAGGAGGTAAGGACAACACGAGCTTGAACGAACAAGACGCAGATGAGAATCAACGGCCCGAACTCCTAGAGTTCTTCTTTGCCAAGGCATTTAAATGGAAGGTGCAGGCGTGCAACAGACTTTCTAGCCGAGCTCCGCCTTCCGCCCTCACCACCTGGGCCCACATTCGCGGCTGCTTTGTGTGCGGGCCCGGTTGTCGTTTCTTATGCCCCACCAACCCCAGTGACCCCTCGTGACCCCTCATGAGGAAGTAAACGGCTGACTGTTAACTCGTCAAGGGGGTCAGGCGAACCACTGACGATTGAAGCAGATTCTCCAAAGATAGACAGAGGTGGTCCAGGAGAAGATAAATACTGCAGGAGTATTTTACTGACCAATGGTGACTTAAGCAGTAAGTCACAGTGGTCATAGCTTTGGGGGTCTGACTTTGGGGGTGGGATTCACTAATCCCCGCAGCGGGATACGACCAGTCGCGCTGCCCGTGTAACCCAAACGCTGTATTATGGGCCCGAGGAAAACGCCCAAGAGCTTTTGAAGGCGTGCTCATGCGTGCAAGCAGCCTTCCTGACTCCTTAAGAGGACGGACCTGGGCTGCAGATCTTCGTGGCCAACGGCGTAGCTGGAAGAGCAGCGCACAGCAGCTAAATGGCTGTGATCCCACGCAACACCGCAAGCGGGGGAGTCTGACCCGGCGGCGTGTCATGCTGTGCTGCACTTGTTACGCGCGCCCACATTCTGCTGCTTTTTGACATATGCCCCCTGTTCCACACATCCCACCGCAGCTCTCGATATTCACAGGCCCTGGTCCGTCCGCACCTGTTCCAGCACGGTGTGCATGGCGGCGTACGGTGCTCGCAGCTCCTCCGCGTCCATCAGCCCTGCCTCCGAGGCCAGCGTGTCCCCAAGCTCAAAGCGCCCCTCCCGATAGAAGTGCTCCGCCACGACACGGGCCAGGAGCCCGGGGTCATCCTTGAGAGCTGGACATGGCCGCAGCGCCCGGCAGATGTCCGCATCCATGTCCAAGGCTCGCTCTAAGGCCTGGGGAGCAACGTGTACCCCGATGGGCGGGAACGCTGAACGGGCGGATTGCTGTAGATGGGCTAACCGCGAGAGGTATCGGGGAAGGGTTTGATTGCGCTATAATAGTATAATTATTGGGGAGTCCACATGGGCTTGGAGGGGCGGGCAATCGCAGCACCCAACCATAGTATCCCGTTCATTTTTCAACGGACTCGCAGCGACGTGAGGTGCCGGAAAGCTGTAAATCTTTAACCTTCGCTGATGTACCCCATCAACCAAAACCATTATCTAAAAACTTATGCACTGCCACCTGATGTGAACCCTAAATGTCAATACTATAAATCACCTTTCCCCACCTTTCCCAGCTTGGCAACAGACGTATGGAGGTCTTTGGTGGAAGAGTTCATCTCCTTAAAAAGACCCGCCTCCTCTATGCCCTTGTGTAAACTCGTTATGGTGGCCTCCGGGTCCGAGCCCTCAGCAAAATTCTCTAGTTCTTTCTGGGCGGCCGTCACCATGCCTATTATCTTGTCCAAAACCGCATCGCTCTTGGAGGCACATAGCTTCTGGCGCTTTATACACTTGTTCGCCTCGTCTAGAGCGGCTTGCAGGTTGGTGTTCATTCGTATTCAGAATTCAACATAAAAACTTGGATATACCATCTCTGCATACTTGGTTATTTCACCGGTAATTTGTCGCGTGTACGGCGCGACTTCAACTGTCGTTGCGCTCAAGGTATAGTAGCCGCCTGCAGTATGCAGTAAGAAATTGCCAGGATAATGCGTCAAATCTAGTCTTTAGACAGTTTTAAAACAAGCCTCCCCTACGATGGGGTACAAAGAAATGCTAGATAAGGTTTACTCTGTTGTAGGCCAGGCTGCTGTGTTTGGTGCTGTTGTATATGCTCTGACGTGGCTGCTGGAATGGTATGCAAGGCAACAGAACAAGAAGCGTTTGATGCCTGCCCAAACGGCCTCACCAGCAGATTCCGCAGCACCATCTGCTGCGGGATCTGGACAGAAAGTCGTTCAGCAAGAGGCCCAGCCTATACTGGATGAGGTATGCGAGCTTCCCCAGCTGCAGTTGGCGTTGAAGTAGACAAGAGCTAGGGGTGAGGTTTTTCGGCGGCCTTCCCACGGTTGGGGCCAATCTTTGCGCCAAATTCCCTAACGGGATATGCGATCAAACACCATCTGCATAAGGGACTTTAAATTTGCACGTTTTTTTTGCCTCGTTGGCCGCGTGCTGGTTATGAGTCAGCCGTAAAGGAGCACCAGATGTAGCGTTGTCGTCCCACGGCAGCGGCAGCAAATGCAGCGCAAACCGACTGCACCGTGCGGAAGTGGTGCCTGGGGGATGGTTGTTCGGCTAGTCGAGGATCAGGAAGGGTGGATACCCATCCAGGCGCCTGCGCCGCAGAAAGCCGTCCGTGGGCGACCACAGCCTAAGCCCGGCCGCCTGGCACACGCCCCTTACATTGCATACGGTCTTCTTACCCCAGCCGAGGTCACATGCCTTTTCCCAAAGAGGGGGACCCATATTATCACGTTGCTTCCGAGGCCCGCCCCCGCTGCTCAACTACATACCTTCGTAACCGTCCTCTCCAGTACCCTGTCGGTCGGTCACCTTCCAACAGTTCCCACTCAGCCGCGGTACCGCCCTTCTCCCCGCCGCACATCTCGCGTCGTTATGGCTCTAACTCTCCTGCAGAACGCCAACCGGGTCGAGGTGGAGGCCCTGCTAGCCCGCGCACAGGCCCAGTGCAGCAAGACGGGTGAGGGCAAGATGACGTTGGAGCACATGGTGCTAGCGCTGGCGGAGAACCCGCGGTAGGAAACGGATGGGTGGTGGTGAGGGTGTTTGTGGCGCAGGAATAACAAGCCACGTCACGTTCCACTGGGTCAGCTATGGTGCCGGGGAGATGTAGGCGCCCGTGAAGACCGTCCGGAAATGTCCAGAACAGATTTGCACGTGTGTGTGCATGTGTGTGTGAGGGGGCCCCGGGGATCTGGAAATCCAATTCTGTGGTGTTCAATTCCGGTAACTCATGTCGCTAACTCCTCCGCTTAGGGGTACCTGGGCGGGTGGTGCGGTGATTCAAGCGGCTGAGCCTAACGCGGTGGTGCTGATAGTGACGCGCGGGATAGAGGCAGCTATCTCTTCCAGCCTGGGCGGGTGCTGGGACCCTGCCTAGGAACGTCAATCCAGATGGGGGCGGCGGCCTAGGGTTCCGGGTATCGCATGGGCTGGTGCTGGGAGCGGGGGGCCGACATGTATGTTCGGACATAGCAGGTTCTGCTTTAGTTGGGCTGTCGGACGAAGTTAAATGCGCAGGAGAAGAGCGACCTGCTAACGGGCGCCTGCAAGGTGCTTGTGGCACGTGGGGGGGGGGGGAAAGGAGGTTGCTGGCGCCATGCGATTTGGGTCCGTTCATATACCCGGGCCAGCTTTATGGCGCTTGGGTTGGGAAGAACTACCGGCTTTATCAAGCTTCTTGGCTGCGAGACAGCAGGAGGAAGAGGTCAGGCTTGCCGCCCCGTTGGTTTGCGTGCAAACCGGGGGTTGGTAACATAAACTTTCGACCACCTTACCATCCCGTGCGCATGGGACCAGCTGCTCATATTCTCCGTGCACCATACATCTCATCCCTCATCCCTCATGCATCCGTTACGCGGTCCTCCAACTTCGCATCGCATGTTCATCTCCCGTCCCCTAATACAATTCCCAAGGTTTCCCCCCCTTTACTCGCCCCCAAATTCCCTGCTGCTCTCTGCCATTCTCCTCTTCAATCCCCCGTGCTGCGCTGTATTGTGCAGGTTTGGTGAGATCCTGTCGTGTGCGGAGGGTCTCTCCGAGGATGACCTGCGCAAGGCCATCAAGAAGTCCCGGGTCATGTACAACCACTCGGAAGCCAGCCTGGTGAGGGCGGGGTTGAAGAGGGCGGACGCTTGGAAAGGAAGGGCGAGGGGTGGAGGATGGGAACGAAGGGGAAGGGAAACTTGAAAGTGACGGAAGTGAAACAAGAAACTGCGGAAAGAAAACTCAGAAAATACCGCTCCATATATATAAATACGACTCCAGGGGTGTACTGGAGAGGATTGGGGAGGGAAGGAAAAGAGCGGAGCAGGGACGTGGCAAGAGGAGATATGAGAGAAGGGTAGTGCGGGACTCCTCGTGACTGGGTTGTGGTGGTGGTTGTGGGTTTGATATGCGGGAGAACGGAGAGCCGCTGACTGGGGCTGTGGCAGAGCGGTGTAACGGAACAGTAGCTGTGGACTATCTGGAGTACGACCCAGAGTACGACCCAAATGCGGATGTTGCGGTTGCGGGTAAGCAGGGTGGACTTGCTCTCTCCATTTCCCTCCGGTTATCTTTGTCGATCAACCCCAGCCCATCTTGGTGCAACCCCAATCTGCAGGAAATCACAGAGGCGCCTCCCACTGCCCTGTCCCGCTACGGTCGCGACCTCACCGCTTTAGCTCGCAAGGGCAAACTGGACCCCCTCATTGGCCGAACGGATGAGCTGCGCAGGTGTGTGTGTGTGCGTGTGTGTGTGTGTGCGTGTGTGTGTGTGTGTGTGTGAGTGAGAGGGGGGGGAAGGGCCAGTTCATGGATGGATGGATGGATGGATAGTTGGATGGACGTGATTTTGTGCGAGGGGGGTACGAGAAACTGGGTTACAAGGGGATGGAGGGAGGGATGGGTGCATGCATGCATGGGCGTGAGAGGCCGTGTTGGGAATCCCGCACGCAATGGGACAATGTATGCGCCTTTCAACCCCATTCAGACCCCACACGTCGATTCCCCACACCGTGTTCCTCTTTCCTGGCACATGGACAGGTTATTCAACGTGCTCAGCAGGCGCACCAAGAACAACCCTGTGGTCCTGGGCGAGAGCGGGGTGGGCAAGACGGCGCTGGTGGAGGGGCTGGCGCAGCGCATTGCCGCCGGGGACTGCCCGCCCGAGCTCAAGGGGGCAGCCATCATTGCTTTGGACATGGGCATGCTCATGGCTGGTGGGTGGGTTGAGAAAGGGAGGGTTCTGGGGTGCTGTTTGACTCGGGAACTGGGCTAGGGTGGGATGGGGTGGGCTGGTGGCTGGGTGGGTGATGCGGGATGGGCTGGTGGACCGGTTGAACCGGGCTGAGAAGCAGTGAAGTGGGCAAGGAAGTAATCTTCTACAGCCTTTAGGGGGCGGATCTTATTATGCTGGTTCGTGTGGCGGCAGCAGTCGAATCTTACCAGATGTCCTGATCTATCCTTGTTTTGATGATTTAATAAGTAATAAGTAATATTTGGGTTATTGAACCCCTTTCGGATTCCTGGCGGTCCACGGCCCTATTACCGCCCTCGTCCCCGCAGGCGCCACTTTCCCGGGCGAGTTCGAGCAGCGCATGAGCGCAGTGCTCAAGGAGCTGACGGAGCTGCCCCGCCAGGCCCAACAACAACAACAACAGCAGCAGCAGCAGGGACAGGGCCAGAAGGGGCCCGCTGCGCCTGCTGAGCCGGCCCCCACCAGCTGCATCCTTTTTATTGACGATATCCACAACGTCACTGGGCCCAATGCACAGCAGGTAAGGGCAAAGGGGCAGGGGTTAGAAAGGCAGGGGAAAGCATGTCAGCAGGGTGAGGGGCCCCACACCAGGGTGGTGATCCTGAGGCAGGCGGGCCAGGAGACGGAGCTTCCCACCAGATGAAGGAAATGCGGCGAGATGGCAAAGAGGGAGGTCAGGGGCGGTAGGATGTGCTCTCCTTGCGCGTGTATGCAGTGGCGGCTGATCGCGCAGAGGGGATGATTGGGCGGCACAGATATGGTGTAAGGTTGCTGGCACGAAGGTTGCTTCCCATCCAACAGTGTTATGGTGCTGGTGGGTGACGGTGGTGGTGGTGGTTAGGGTTGGGCGGTGGTGGTTACAGTCGTGTTGCTGAGCCGTGGGTGGACTGCCTGTCGGGTTCGGTGTACAGGGTGGCGGAGTCAACGACGCGTCCATGCTGCTGAAGCCGCTGCTGGCCCGCGGTGAGCTGCGCTGCATCGGTGCCACCACACCTGACAAGTACCGCCGCTTTATCGAGAAGGATCCGGCACTGGAGCGCCGCTTCCAGACGGTAAGGAGAGGGGCTCTTGCGGAGAGGTAAAGAGAGAAAGGAGGAAGGCAGGGGGCAGGAAAAGAGAGGGAGGGAGGCGGGGAGGTGGGGAGGGAGGGAGGGGTAGGTGGGCCTTAAGGAGGGCACTCTGCGAGATGGGCGGGGCGGGCGGGTGGACATCATGCCGACCTGCTTCTTTGTCCGGCAATCGCTTCCTGCCCCTTCCTGGAGTGCGGTTAGCTCGTGTCCCGTCCCGCCCTTGTCAGGATTTCAGCAATTCCTCGCCTCTTGTCGCCCTAAACCCCCGCGGCCACTGCCATCCCGCAGTTGCCCCTGTCCCAGCCGTCTGTGGCCGAGGCCATCTCCATTCTCCGCGGCCTGAGGGGCCGCTACGAGCGGCACCATGGTTTGCGCATCACCGATGCGGCACTGGTGGCGGCAGTGGAGCTGTCCAGCCGCTACACGGCTGACCGCTACCTGCCGGATAAGGTAAAAATCAAACTGCCTGAAGTGTGCTGAATGGGGACGGAACAGATAAAGCCGGAGAGAATATGTGCGTGTGTTTGTGTGAAAATTTTGGCAATAAATGGCAACGGAAGACAGCACGATCGGGCTAGGTGGGGACTTGGGCTTTAGGGTCACAAGTCGTTTCCGGCTAACACTGAGGATTCTGTTTCGTATCCAAGCAGACGTCTGATGAGTTCTTCATTCAGCTTGAGGCATGATGGTGCAAGAAAGTTAAGTTGGTTGCCGAAACAGAGCCTCCGACATGCCAATGTACAGTGGCAGGGCAATACACCTTTGCTTAATAATAATGATTACGCCAACAACCAGCTCACAAGAAGCGCAAAAGCCTGAAGCCACAATTGTAATTTGAAGGTGCCGTGGGAGCAAAAGCGCAGCAGGCTTTTACAGATGGGTGCAGCGGAGGGCTTTGCGAGTGCGTCCATTCCCGATCCGAGTATCTTTTAGCCGTTCGGCTCGTAACGGGGTATTGTGACCCGTGGGTCATTGTTTCAGGCCATTGACCTCATCGACGAGGCGGCTGCCCGTGTCAAGCTGGACCTGGACCAGCGCCCGGCGGTAAGGGGAGGAGAGGAGGGGTGGGTGGTGATGTGCCTGGAGTGTGAGGGAGCGCGGCAAGTGCACCAATGCTCTTAGCTTACAACATTTAGCACCACCATCCTTTCTCACTGGACGCATCATTACCAAGTACGTGGCTATCTCTTCACTCGCAATCTGTCTCAACCGTCAGCCCACTTTTCATCCCGTCTTTATAAGAATGCGACGGCAGAGGGGTGCAGATTTTCAAACCTGCACAGCCACTTCGAATTGTTTCTGAATTAGTTCCGGCAAATCCCCGCTTTTGCGCCCTTCATGTTCCCTATGTGCCCCACACCCGCGCATCTCCACTCTCCCTCCTCGTCGTTCTCCTCCCTCCCCCACCACCAACCAGATGCTAGACCGCATCATTCGCCGCATCAGCCAACTGGAGGTGGAGCGGAAACTGCTCAAGAGGTCCGCAGGTGAGTGGTGTGACCCAACGGAAGGGGCAGGAAAAGGGGGGGAGGATATGAGGGAGAGGGTGGGTCTGAGAGCTCGTGATGGACAGGCTTTATTTAATTTCTGGACGGACGGAGTTTAAGTGGTTTCTCGCCACGCTTCCCCCGTTGCCGGTGATCATTTGCCGCCGGCCGTTGCCTACCTGCCAAATGCGGGTCTGTTTACTGTTTTCTCCCTCTCCTGCTCTTCCTGCCGCTGCCGCTGCTTCTGCTGGCGCAGGTGTGGACCGGCGCGATGCGTTGCGGCTGACTGAGCTAGAGGCGGAGTTGAGCGCCCTGAGGAGCCAGAGGGATGACGTCACGGCGCGTGTGGATAAGCAGCAGAGCGAGGTGGGTGGGTGGGTAGGGGGCAGGGAACGCCCACGCCGGATGGCGGACGCCCCCTCCTTCCCTGTCACGCATGTACACTCAACGCATATACGCATATCGCATACCCCACATACTAGCGGTAGCGCTGATCCCCCCCCTTACTATACCACACTCGCACCCTTCTAAGCACCAGTCCACACACCGACCCGCATGCGCGTGTGTCCAGGCGCGTGAGCTCCAGGCCCTGACTTCAGAGCTGGAGTCGCTCCACGAGGAGTTGGAGGCGGAGGAGAGCGGCCGCAGCGAGGCGGCACTGGCGGAGGGCGCCAACCGCCCCAAGAGCGACGCGGAGAGGATCAGGTGGGACGGGGGCTGGGATTTTATTTTGATGATCTGTGCCGCAGGCAGGAGCTGGCGAGGTTGGCACTTGAATAATTTAGACGCGCGTTTGTATTTTTAATATTAATGTCCTTAGTGGCGGAGCAGTATAGCTGTCTGGCTTGCAAGACGGCCAGTTATTTTTTTCCCTCATCCCTATAACTTTTGGTTATGCGCCTAATAAACTTACTGTGTAAGTGGGGGATGTTGGGGGGGGGGAAGGGAGACCGGGCCCAGACGGAGCTTGGAGGCTGTTGCGGGGTCGACAGACGTCGGGATGGGGGGTTCTGCCGGGGGCTGCGTGTGAATGTGTTTGTGTGGACGCGTGGGTAAAATCCTGTGTGCGTGTGTGGAGGGAAAGCCTCTCGGGGCAGCAAACGCTGTCGGATGTGCTCGCCAAGCAGCCTCATGAATAATCCTGTTGTGTGGCTGCTGGTCGTCGTACTATGCCGTACGTCAGGGCGGATCGGGAGCAGACCAAGCGGCGGGAGCAGCTGCTGGCCAAGCTGCATGCGGCGCAGGTTGGTTGGGAAGGCGAAGGAGACGTGGGCCCATCGCTTCACATCTTCTGCGTCACAATTCTCAAAGCTTGCCGGAACAACAGTATCTCGCCAACAGTTTGCCCACCCAACCCAACCCAACCCAACCCATGCTAAGTTGCCCATACCGCCGGCTCGGCTCGATATCGACTTGTGTTATCCGTTCCCTGACCAGGACCTGCTCCACTCCCGGGCACTCACCCTCCGCACAGCCCTCTCGGACTCTGCTCTGTTCAACCCCAGATGTCGGTAGTTCCCCTTCCCCCCTGTCACATTCCTCCCCCCCCCCCCGTATAATAGTGTAGCCATCCGTCGTTTGATATCCTCCTCCACAACCAGGACCAGGACGGACCACGACGACCGCCATCGTCCTCAGCATTACAACCCCGTCATCTCCTTCCCACACTAACAGGAGCACGTTTACCACAGCACAACCATGACGCAGCCCTCCCCACCGCCACCGCCATCCCCGCCATTGCAACCCTCCTCCTCCTCCTCCTCATTGCCCAGCTAGGACGCTGTCAGTGGTTGCCTTGGCTCTGCACACATCGCCGCCTCTTCCCCGCCTCCTCCCCGCACCCGCCCGACCCCGTAGGAGGCAGCTCGCAGGCGACGTGCAGCTTCGGAGGCGAGCTCCAAGGGCGGCAGCTCTGCCATATGCCCCGGGGGCGAGGTGACCGAGGCGGACATCGCCTCCGTTATTTCCTCCTGGACCGGTATCCCGCTCACCAAGCTGGTGGCGTCGGAGAGGGACTCCCTGCTGCGCCTGGGTAACGAACTGCACAGGCGAGTGGCGTGGGGGTGGAGGAGGGGGAGAAGGAAGAGGGGTTGGGCAGGGCTTTGCATGCAACTGGTGAAGTGCCGCGGCCCTCACCTCGCGCCCTGGTTGACAGCCGCCCTGCGCCCTTCATACCTCTAGGATGGATTACCTGTCAACTTCCCCTCGTTCTCATTTCCTCCCTGTCTGTCTGTCTGTCTGCCTGGCTGGCTGGCTGGCTGGTGTGTGTGTGTGTGTGTGTGTGTGTGTGTGTGTGCCTGTGCCTGTGCCTGTTTCCCCCCCCCCCCCCAGGCGCATTATCGGTCAGGAGGAGGCGGTGAGTGCGGTGGCGGAGGCTATTCACCGCAGCCGCGCCGGACTGAAGGACCCCAATGGCCCCATCGCGTCCTTCCTGTTCCTGGGCCCGACAGGTGGGGGCTGCGGGGCTGCAGGGCTCGCCCCCGAACCTCCTCCGCTCTAGGACTCCTCCCTCCTCAACTGCTCCTGCGCCGCTCGCGTACGCACCCCGTCTCTGGACGCGATACCCACACATATGCCCGGCAGCTGGTGGCCCTTTCCTTCACCCACGTCTCGTCTTGCTATCCTACTCACCACGTCACCTATCCATCTCTATTCCCCCCCTTTACAAGCGCCCAACACAACGCACCCACACACCCTACGTGTGCGCGTGTGCATGCATTTGTGTGGCTCGGCGCAGATACAGCATTTTTAAGAAGCACCGTGCCAAACACCATGTCAAACCTTTCAACCTCCTCGCCTTCCCCGCCTCCGCCGCTCTACTTTCCAGGTGTTGGCAAGACCGAGTTGGCCAAGGCCCTGGCGTGTCACCTGTTCAACGGGGAGGACGCCATGGTGCGACTGGACATGTCGGAGTACATGGAGAAACACGCTGTGTCCAAGCTCATTGGGGCGCCACCGGGTGGGTGCGGGGAGGGGGAGGGGGAGGGGGAGGGGGAGGGGGAGGGCATTCGCCAACCAAGTACAGCCTACGATCACAGTCGACTGCAAAGCATATAGCACCTGCGCACATGGGCGAGGAGGCAATGTTCCCGGAGAGTTTTCCGGGGGTTTTCAGGATATGTTAAGTATCTGTTTTGGTAGATGGGTGCCATGGAGACGGCGGTAGGGTTGGGGGGGCTGTAGGGTGCGACCTTGCGGTGGCGCGCAGTGCGGGCTGCGGGCATGCAGCTGCAGGCTTGGGGTTGAGGGCTACCTAGTAATCATTGTTCCTGCGCGGTGCTAGCTGTTCGGTGTGGTACCACCAGCAAGACATGACATCACGCTGCTGAGGCTGAGGCTGAGGCTGTTTTGTTTCCAACATGTTGTGGCAGGCTACGTGGGCTTCGACGAGGGCGGCCAGTTGACGGAGGCGGTACGGCGGCGGCCGTACACTGTCGTGCTGTTCGATGAGGTTGAGAAGGTGCGTACATCTCCACGGTCCGGCCAGTTGTGCAAAATAATCATCTGATGGCGCCCTGCGGATGCCTTGCACATCAGCCCGCTCATACCTTTCCATTTGGCCACCGGGGAGGGTCGAGGTTTCGCTACCGCCTACACGGCCCAGAAGGACCCTCTGCGAGTCCCTATCCATTCCCCATATCCTCACCCACACCCAGACCCAGACCCAGACCTACGCCCGCGTTTCCTCTTCCCTCCCTTCCCAGGCCCATGTGGATGTGTTCAATCTGCTGCTGCAGCTGCTGGACGATGGCCGACTGTCGGATTCGCAGGTAGGGAGGACATGTAGCGCTGTGTGTGTCTGTGTGTGTAGATGTGTGTGTAGATGTCCGTGCCCATCCCATGTCCCGCAGGCAGGGCCGTTCCTACCCACCTACCTACCTGCCTACCTGTCTAAGTCGCCCTCACTCACCGAGCTACTCTGCCCGTCAGGCGTGCGTGGGCCGCTTGTGGTTGGAGGTTGTATCCGGTTTTCGTTACGACTTCCCCTCCTTACCCGTCCCCATTTTAGACCCGCCGGGTGAGGGGCACACCGCCCGACACATCCCCGTCCCAGATAATCCGTTGTTTCCTCCTGCATGCATTTGAGTTTCCTCCCCCCAACACACACAAAAAATACAGGGACGCACGGTGTCGTTCAAGCACACCATCATCATCATGACCTCCAATCTGGGCTCGGGGGAGATCTACCGGGCAACTGCGGGCAAGAGCAGGGAGGCAGTGGCGGCGGCTGCGGCAGGAGGGGGTGTGGCGGCAGACCCGCAGATCCGGGATCTGGTGATGGACCAGGTCAGGGGGAGAGAGCGACCCGCGGGTCAGGAGAATGGGAATGTGGGTTGCCGCAGTTGTTTGCAGTAGTAGGCAAGGAAAAACCGGGTCCGGGCACCTGCCTAAGGAGAACCTGATAAGAGATAGCTAAGTGATTTATTGGGTTATTTACTGCGCCATGGTACTGAGCCGCGCTAAGAGAAGGGAAGGGAAGAGGTGCAGGTAGGCTAGGGGATATTGTCGACAAAGACAAAGGCCAGCTTGGCGTGTGGTGCGTGTGGTGCGGGTTAATGCCGGGCCTCCTCCGCTCTCTTTCTCTCTTGCCCACCCCTATCATCCGCACGAGCACCCACGTCCGGTGGCCCCTCCGACCAATCCATCCCCCTCTCCCCCCGCTCTAACCCGTCACCACCGTTACCGCCACCGTTATCACCACTACCGCCAACAGGTCCGCCGCCACTTTCCTCCTGAGTTTCTGAACCGTGTGGACGAGTTCATCATTTTCGAGCCGCTGACGGCCCGGCAGATACGCGACGTGGTGGGGCTGCGGCTGCGGGGCCTGGTGTCGCGTCTGGCCGAGAAGAAGATCCGACTGGTGCTGGCGGACTCGGCCATGGACTACCTCGCATGTGTGTATATGTGGAGGAGAGGGCGAGGGAGAGGAGGGGGGAAACTGCATGGGTGCATGCGAGTTTGCGTGGTGTGTATCGGTATTAAGAATTGGAGCCTGTTTGGGAGTTGCGATTATGCGCGTGTTGTGTGTGTGTATGCATGTGTGCGTGCGATAGCTAAGCAAGTCAAGCACATGGCTATGCACTGCAGTTTTTGCTTCTACGATACTGATTCCGCTGCCGTTGATATCTCGTTTTCATATTCTTGCTTGCAATTTCTGTCAAGAAATGGCAACAGCGGAAATTCCGGGCCCCAAACCCCCAAACCCCTAAACCCCGCAGCCAAGGGCTTCGACCCCATCTTTGGCGCCCGGCCGGTGAAGAGGGCCATTCAGAGGGAGCTGGAGACACCCCTGGCTCAGGCGCTGTTAAGAGGGGACTTCGAGGTACGGGGGCAGGGTACGGGGAAGGGGGGAGATGCGGTGTGAGGGGTTCAGACTACGGAGTCTTGTGTAGACCAAATGGATGGGTGGATGCGGGGGTTGTGACGAAAGGGTGAACAGTGAAGGCGTGGGAAAGGGGTCCATATTGGTGAGCCGGGTTGGGGAAAGCCTGGCATTTGCCTTGTTCGATGGGCTTGGCGATCAGTTAGCGATCTCCCTTAGAGACTACATGCGACTACGAGAAATGGTGGCGGTGACGGTGACGTTGGTGCTGCTCGCGTCCCCCTTCCTCTGCCCGGCGCTTATCCATCTATGTGTGCGTTGTGGTTGTTCGGTTGTGCAGTTGTACAGTGTTGCCCATCCAATGTCCAGATGTCCCATGCGGGGTTTGCCCCTTTACCGTGGCTGAGAGGCCGGCGGCTCCGCTGCCGTTTGACCCGCGTTTCTCAACTTACCTCTCACCACCACTCTGTAAGCAACTGACATAACTGACTGCCGCAACCGACTGCCAACGAGCTGCAGGAGGACGACAGTATCTTCGTGGCGTTGCCCGAGGAGCGAGGGCACCTAACCTTCATGCGAATGCGTCCCGGGGAGGAGGTGCCACCCACAGCCGACATCCCAGCCAAGGATGCATCAACAACCGGCTCCGAAATCACCCATGACCAGCAGCAGCAGCAGCAGCAGCAGGGGCAACACCGGGATGGGGCAGCAAATGGTCTCCCCACAGCATCCTCTACAGACAGCACCGCCGTGGCTACTGCGAACGGCAACGGCGTGGCAAGCGGCAAGGAAGGAGGTGGGAAGGGGCCCGGCGACGGCAGCAAGGGCGGCGCGCTGCCGCTGCTGCCTCCTCGCAAGGCCAAGTTTGACCCCACCCGGGCGCTCAGCGACAAGCATGCGCGTGGGGATGACATTAGCCGGGACGGTCTGGAGGCTAACCGGGATGATTTCTCCCTGCCAACCAGCGCCAACTGAGATATGACGGGGGGTTGGGGGTCTTCGGGACTGCAAGGAACCTGAGCGTCGAGAGTACCTCCCGCTGGACGGCCCTACGAGTCGCTGTCCGGGCGGGGAGATGGGAGCGCGAGACATGGGTTTTAGACGTAAAGAAGCGTGACGGTGGGCTGCCGGACATTGACCTTTCGTAGAGAGGGAGATAACTTAGGAGGGACGTGGAGTGAGGGCTTCCCGCAGGGGGCCATGGAATGCAGGGCCAGCGCAGCTCTTGGTGCGGCGGTATACGTAGTGGTGGATTGTTCCGGGCTACTGTTGTGGCTTGGGGGAAGGTTCGTATGTTCCCATCCTTTTTTTAATGACATGCGGCTCGGAATCCCACGTGTTAGTAGGATTACTTACCAGACCTCGTTTTGGAGGTAACGGTGGTGGCTGTAATGAGCACAGCATAGGTGCCCTCGACCGACGTATGGCCTGACGGTGCCCGCTTCCTGGGATGGCTTTGCAAGATTCGCGTCCCCGCCGCGGATAAGGTGTAAGGGCCGTTTCGGTTGTGACTACATATTGATTTGCTCGCTGTGGAAACGGCACCGTACGTTACTGCAACTGGGCTGGAAGAAAACGAGTTCGGGTGCTGTACAGTTAAGGACGGTACCTTTTGGTGCACAGGTACGTGCTTCTGTGAATTGTGAATTCCACAATTCACAATTCACATGCTTTTGCAAGTCGCCTTGAGGGCAGGGTGGGTTGGACATGTGGGACATGCATGGTGGTCGCCGTGGCTGTGGTGCCGGGTTATATCGCTGTGCTGCTTGGAAAGCAGAACCCATGCGGACTGCTCTGGCGCAGTGACAGGCTCCTTGTCGCCGCATTTGCTTGTGCCGCGGCTGCTGTGCCGTGCGCATTTCCGTGCTCACCTCCTCGGGACGCGACGGCTAAAGGGGAAGGATCCGCAAGGCCGACTGGCCTATGCACCCTGGTGGGGCCCACACCGCGCATGGGAAACGGGTAATAGGGAGGGACCGAGCTCCAGTTCATCGGTGGTGGGATACCCTAGAGATGGATGCAAATGGCACGCCTGGACGTTTATCGCGACTTCCGAAAGAGGACCCCAATGAGCTAACTCCATGCGCGACAAGGTCTTCGGAAAATAGGCTGCTCAGACGTAGTATGATCGTAACCCCGGTCCGCGCACAGCTGCGTTGATCCTTTGCGAAGACCAAGAGGGCCGGCTCTGTTCAGTCGCCCATCAGCATCCTCAGCTATACCTCATTCCGGGAGATCTCGCAGCCATGTGCAGCGCCGTGGGTGTCAAGCGAGGAATCATGTGAGGAACTCCATGCGCATCGAGGGAACAGTGCAGCAGCGGCCCGGGGGGTGCCTGAAGAGCAATCTGACAGCTCCATACTCCGGCAATCTGCCTCTCAACACTATTGGAGCTTTTTGTTGCTCTCATACACTGGGGTTCATGTAATTACCACGTCCATACTCTGCTGTAGGCTGGTAAGAGACACCTGCTTATGTACTCCAGCAAGCACGCACCCCACACACACACATCCCCACCCCACACACACACACACACACACCCCAACACACACACACACACACACACACACCACACACACACACACACACCACACACACATACACACCCACCCACCCACCACATACACACACACACACACACACACACTCGTGAGAGCGTGCGCGCGTGCGGCGGCTCCCACCCCCGGGGGAGGAGAGCGGAGCTAGCGGACCTGCGGCTGTCGGCTGCTAAGGAGGGGCCAGAGGCCCCTCACGCCCCTCTCCCGTCCGCGGGAGAGAGCTTAGGCGGTCTTTCCGTTGGGGCTGGGCAGCAGTCCCTGGCCAGTGTCAGGCCCGGTCAGATACTTGCAACGTTCTCACACACACACACACACACACACACATGCAAACACACATATAACTTGTAACTTGTAATAAACTGTTCCGCTTAACAACATCACACGCCGTACACCTGAGTCCTAGCTCCGCCAGCTCCGACACGACAAGATCGCGACAAGATCACGACAGATCACGACAAGATCACGACAGATCGCGACAAGATCAAACACGAGGCCCGAAAGTTCGTCAACTAACTTTAAACATTGCATAAATGGCTGACTATGTCCGTCGTGGCTACTACTGTCGTTCTATGTCGTTCTATGACTGCTCCTTCACATGAGGATGCTTGGCATGAAACGACTAAACGTGACATCAGTGCAAACATAGGTCTGCCTTGAATGTACTAAGCAGGTGAACGGCATTAAAACTGTGCAATATCGCGCTATGACTGGTAGGTGTTCGACCGGGGGCTGGCCTGTATGGCGCTACGGCCTTTATCCACCGATGCAAGACTGGGCCTTCCTTGCGCGATAACCCACCAGGTTCAACCAACGGATCTTGGACAACTACGAACCGGAGGACGACCTGTAGTAGCTGCAGATAGTACGGCACACATATCGTCTATGAATACGCGCTAAGGCGCTCTGCCAGCATCTTAAGAGGCCTTAATTTTCAGCGGCCAGCTACCACACGAGCTGAGAGACAAGAACTCAAGAAGAGACAACAATTCAATTTATTAGACGTATGGCAATGAATATGAAAAGGGTATTAGTAAGATCCTTTAATATGCATATGTGCACAAATTCTTGCGTGCATACATTTTGTTAAATTATTGGCAGGTCTATGGTGCAGTGATTATGAAAATGCTCAGCAGGTACTGAATACTACAAGATCCTTGGGCCTTCGGCTCGTATGGGTAGTCTTACAGGTATGGGGTCACGCACCCCCAACCATGTAACACACACACACACACACATACACACACACACACACACACACACACACACACACACACACACACGCACACACACACACAGACACATCATCATCCTTGATCAACGCGCAGCGATGATGACGTGGGCTCCCCGTGCTGGTCACTGCTGCTGCTGCTGTTCCTCCGCCAAGGTCCGCAGCGCGGCTGCCAGCTCTCTGAAGCTGGGCCGCTCCTGGGGGGGCGCTGCCAGGCACCCCTCCGCAAGTGCCGCGTAGGAGCGGTCAGCCATGGACGCTAAAATGTCCTGTATGCATGCAGCACCAAGTCAGCGAGCGAGGCAGGCGGGAATGGACAAACAACACGAAACACCCGTACATACGCGATGGCAGCAAACAAGGGATCGTATAAATATCGTATAAATATGCCTTGCAGGTATATTGCTTACATGCTACGCAGCAGCATGGCAAGCAGGGGCGGTGGAAAAACAACACCCATACAGCGTTTTTTCATCACATGGCCCTAGGCAATTGACAAGGAGTTTCCTCTTTACCCCGCCCTACCATAATACGGGAACAAAATCCGAACAGTATCTAAATTAATTCACTTCAATACACTTTTCGCTACGTTCAGAGGCCCGTTGCTAAAATGTATAATACCATCCGGTGCCTTGATGAGGACGGTACCTCGAGAAATGCCTGTGCATGCGACTTCGTCCCCAAGGAGTAGTCGACGGCGTAGTTCTCGGAGGAGGAGCCCATCGGGGCGGCGGCTGAGTAAGCGGTTTCCACGTCTTGGAACGAGCAGCCGTAATAGAGCTCCACAAGGATCAGTCCAAACGCCCAGATGTCGGCTCCGGGTGAGAGTTGGCCCTTGCCGACCACCTGACGGGTATAAACATGGGTGAAGAACAGACGGACAGACTGACAAACTGACAAACGAGCGAACCCACGCAAGTGTATGGATTTGGAATAAATAATAGCAGTTGTTCGTGCTATGGTAATATGCAAGCGCAGGCGTCCACAGTTGACGCATGCTGGATATAGATTTGAACGGTAGGTGGACGAAAGGGAAGATAGTGCGTGGAAGTTGGACAAATTACGGACAACAAGAACCTGGCGGATGGCCCACGGGAGCACGGGATGTACGGATGCTAATGCGTACTCGAGTCCATCCTAGTGTCGATCACTGCATACGTACCCACCTCCGGGGCTAGGTACGTGGTAGTGCCTTGGAAGCATCCAGAGACGTGTGTGGCTCCCTCAGCTAGGCGGGTGCTCAGACCGAAATCCGCCACCTTGGCGGACACGGGGACAGGCAGCGAGGCCGCCACTGCCGAGCCGCTCGAAGTGCTGCTGTCAACAGGTATTGCCGGGGCGCTGAGTCCAACAGCAGCCTTCCCACCGCCTGCTGTCGCTAATGCCGATGCTGATGTCAGAGAAGCGAAGTCCGTTCGGCTCCTTGAGTCGGGTCGCAGGCTCGTCAACGTCAGCAGCACATTCTCTGAAGCCGGTTTGCGGACAATACATCAGAGCAAGCAGGAAGGCGGACGTGGTTCGCTTTAGAGGGGCGCGCCCCGGCGGGTTGGAACAACATCACGCCAGGGGCCGGTTTTGGGAGGCTGGCAACACGGATAGGGGCGGCAGGGACGGACCTGCGAGAGCAAAATATACGCTGGTGGCGAACAGCAATACCCAACCCGCCGTACACCGCTAGATCCCCCTTATCACACTCCGGGGTTCAGGGCCTGGAATAATCTTTCCTTTTCATTATTTCCATCACGAACTATAGTGGTGGCGGTCTGACACTGTTCCACCGAATTTTGATATCTCCTTAGGATGTTAACCATCCCGCCTACATTTGCTTTCGTGTGGGAGGTTGCTTTCCTTTTCTTCTTCTATAGTTCGTGCCCATCTACGTAGACCTTAGAGCCCCCGTCGGGCCGTATTGGGCAGATATACAGGTCGGCCTGTACGGCTCTGACGCACACACAACCAGGTAAGGTAAACGATACGCGCGCGCACACGCACACAATATGTGTCGTGGTTGTAGGCTTACCTGCCGTGTGCTAATGTCAAACACTAAGTTTCGCACGAATCCCCTCGATATGTATTTATGTGCATATGCTTGCACGTGTCCATGAACACGTGAAGTATATAAAGATGTATGCAGACGTACGACCCGAAAATGTGAGCTTTGTGAAACCAGCAGGCAAAAAACACCGTCCTGGATATCGGCTGCAGGTGAACGTGGGCAAATGGGCCGCTATCGAATGTAAGCCGAACACAGACGGCAGGCAAACACTGCGTGCCATCATCACCTGTACCTCGATGCATAACTGATCGTATGCTCAGGGGCCGCGTCTACTGCTAGCAGACCGTTAGGGATGCTATTGTATACATACATACATTCATACACGTACATGTAATGAATAACCCACCGTACAGTATATCAAATCCGCAGCACCTGCTGATTACTCGGCCCCCCGATCTGTCCCAGCAAATAAAGTTTGTTCTGGTACCCTTCGATAGCACACTGTTGCCGTCACGCTCTGGCACTAATGGTTGCACGCACACACGCACGCACGCACGCACGCACCGGGCTTGAGGTCGCCGTGTACAATTCGGCAGCTGTGGATGTGTGCCATTCCTCCCGCAACATCAAGCGCCAGACGGACAGCCAACATACGTGCGCAGCCCCCGGCTCGCACGCACCCCGCCATGCCCTGGTCTGCGATGTGGGGGGGGGATGGTCATCATTATTGGGGTTCTTGTTGGACTGCGGCACCAGGATGCAGGATATAGGGCAATATGTATGTACGTATATATGTATGTGTGTATGTGTGTATGTATGTGCAAATAATACAAATATGCGGCGCTGCAGATGCTGGACGGAGTTGTTGGACCAACAACGCAGTACGTAATCCCTAGCTTATACTGGACATCATTATTTTTTCGGGCCCACTCACCTAAAGCGCCGATATGTGTATCGGTACTTTATAAAGTATCTAATTAGGTAATCCACAAGATTTACTGCCAGGCAAGATCGTCACCCTCTTTCCAAATAGGTAGAAATAATGCGCAAACTGTCCTACAAGATGTGATAGTCGTCCTAGTACGTGATGTTCCGATGGGTCTTTGCTTACTGAGGGCCTTCCGTAACGTGCCACCGTTGCAGTACTCCTGTACGATATATAGCTTCATGACGTCACATGTTCCAAGCTGCGCCGCACACCGTTCAGCAGCATCTCGGCTGCTGCCGGCGGCGGCGGCGGCGGCGGCGGCGCCGGCGGCGGCGCCGGCGGCTGCATCATCGCTGCCAGACTGCTGCGTGCCGGTGCCATCGTCCGCCTCTGAAGGCGCGTGTACGAGCGGTTTCACGTCGTACGAGTATGTCACTGCATGATGATGGGAGTAATAAGATATCAGTGGATCAGAAAGAGAGGATCGAGTGCAAATGATAAATGCAATGCCACATGCATATGTGTATACATAGGTACGGACAATCATGCATGTATCTCCAAGTAAAGCTGCTCCCTGACGAACGGTGCTCCTATGCCGCTAGCTGTTCCTTCTCAAACCGACAACCATCCGCACACAGCGGGGAGGGCCCTATGCGGACCTCCAAGAGGCCGTACATTTATAGGGATGTGTGTAGGACCAATTACACACATCAAGCTTTGTCCCTCTTGCTGAAACAAAATAAACTGAACAGAAAGGGACACAACCAACTTCGTTACGTACCCACGACGTTGGGGTGCGACATGCTGAGCGAGATGGCGGCCTCCAACACCGCCGCCGCCTGCTGCCTCACCCTACCCTCCTTGGCCTCATGCAGATCGGTCACCACTACACGTGTCTTGACCGCCACAGGCAGGCCCCGCCATACGCCGCTGTACACCGCCCCTGAAGCACCGCTGCCAATCACGTAATCCAGTCGAAGCTCAGCATCTCTGAGTTCAGCCTGGGAAAAGCGCAGAAGGCGTACATTGGCCGGCAAGGAACGATGATAGTGATGATGGTGATGATGATGGTGATGATGATGATGATGATGATGATGATGATGATGATGATGATGATGATGATGATGATGATGATGATGATGATGATGATGATGATGATGATGATGATGATGATGATGATGATGATGATGATGATGATGATGGTGATGATGGTGACGATGATGGTGACGATGATGATGGTGATGATGACGATGATGGTGGTGACGATGATGGTGATGATGGTGGTGATACTATTACGGCGGAAGGCCCCTAACGCTGTGTCCAGGTTTTGCCTCGGAGGTCTGGGAGACCCGCAAACACGTCGCGCTCAGGCACCGAGCCCATCGAGCTATCTACGGTCAACACACACACACACACACACACACTCTCTCTCTCTCTCTCTCTTCAAGGGTTGCGTAGTGACGCAGTACAAAGCAAGGTTGCTGATCGATAGGCGTCCACAAGACGATTCAGGCCTTACGTGAATCGCCTTTATCGCGTCGGACATACTCCGAGGGCCGCGGTGGCGCCTAGGCACCACCAGCGCGGCCGAGGACTTGCTGCTGTCAACTTTCCAAACCTCATCGACCGCCTGGTGGTCATGTGATGAGCCCGAGCGTAAGTTGCCGATTTTGTCGTTGTAGTAGGCCTGAGGTTTGGGTTTAGCGTGTCGTCGTACATACGTGCCAGCGGCAGGCGTAAGTTTTACGGGGATATGTGCTTGAGGGTAGGTAGGTAGGAAGCGAATGGCAGATGGTCAGCAAGGTCATCAAAATGCACACATGCACGTGCACGTGTCGTGCATGTTTCACATTACTCCGCTCTCACACACATACAAGGGATTAATACTATGCAAGATGCAAAACCGACAACATGCATACAGACCACGGGGTGATGTCCGTTGGCACGTAAATGAAATATTAGTGTTGTTGTGCGTGCGCCGACGGAGTGTGTACAAAACGTAAGTCGATCGTGCTCATGTGGGTGGGCAAATGCAAGAGCAAGCCATTGTTCTTAGTCGGGTCCGGACCAAGGGCATGTACACCAGAAAAAGACATCACACAAAGGTAAGAAGGCGGCCGTTGGGCATTATGTGTACAGGCACATCTTGCGAAATGCCCTTGTCGCATTCCTTGTGTGCGCGGAGGAACGGATCCCCAGCCCGGAACTGATGCCATCTCGCCAGCAGCTCTACCTTGCCCATTGTAACACCAGGCAAAGAGTACTCAGGGAGATGCCAGGGGAGCTGATCCCTTCTTACACCCATTGGCCCCAGCAGATATAGACCTACATTTAGCTCCATCAAGAACACCTGTTGGTGATCCAAATAAGGTTGTACTGCTGAGACTGCCGTACGACTGCCGTACTGCGGGTTTTGGCTGCCTTGGCTGCCGTAGCCACTACCACAATCACCGCTGCTGCCGTCGCAACCGTTGGTATTACATTTTGATTTCAGCTCAGCTCTAAGCCTGCTGCCAGCAGCAGTCGGTGCTGCACCACTGGAAGCGGCCAGCAGCAGTGCCGTTCGTCTCTCCAACAGAGCTTGGGCCATGGCGGCTCGGTTGGCCTGCAGCATCAGGAATGAAACATACATACAAATATACATACATACAGCCATGAGGTAAGGTTTACCATAGCGCTTTGCTGGTACAGCGCGCTATGTCCATGCAATTGCTTAGAATACAGTACGCAAGATTTTCAGTACATACATCCACCCCCTTCCTTTAGCCTGCGGTCTCAGGGCATCTTGCGAGACTACTAGTAGCAAACAAGCCTCTGCTGCTGACGGTGTATTGGGTGCACAAATAAGCAAATCCATGGCCTCGATTCCAACCCTCATGACTAGGATTAGGGGCAAAGCATGCATGCTTCATCATGGATCACGAGCAAGAATCCGACCGTTGAAATATAGAAGACCGTGCCAGCAACCCCAATAAGCTCGTGATCATCAATTACCAGAGGAGCAGAAACAGCTCGAGCGACGCAACGTGTCGAAAAGGCAATCAACAGCTAGGTAAAGCATGCTCATGATCCTGTCCGCTGCTGTCCTTGCACGCACCTCAGCTGTGGTGGTGGTACCGCCTCTTGAGTTTGCATTGGCAGACGATGCGTCAGTGCCGGCCGCAGGTGTGGGCATCATACCGAAAGCCGTGCTTGAAAGTGAATCCTGCTGACGATGTTCCGCTGATGCCGCTGATGATGGTGAGCAGCCTCTACAATCCGCAGCCGCTGCACCTCCTGCAGTAGCAGCATTCGCAGTAGTAATGCTGCGGCCGTTACAAGTTACTACCACTATCTCGGGCTTTCGCTGCTGCTGCTGCTGCTGCTGTTGTCTCCGCTGCCGGGCAGCCGCCGCCGTTCCACACAATGCCGCTACGCCGTTCAGGAAATGAGCATACCATCGATGGTATGCATGGAGATATCTCCTCTTATGGCTGCTCGTTGATCCCGTGTTATCACGGGCACTCGGGTCGCAACAACTCTGTCGCTGCTGGGACGACAGAAGTCCAATGCCAGCTATTAAGCTGACGACAACCAGGATGCTTCCAAAAACAGACATCGATACCGCTACAGGAACCAGCCAGGATGGCCGGCGGTTTAAGCTGGTGGCGTGGGGGCCGTCCGGATGGGACACGGCAATCCACAACTGCGGTGGTGCACCAGCCGCCACCGGCGGGGTTGCATCACCACTACTCGATGGGCCCTGAACACTCCCCACCGCTCGTTCCTTGGTGCTGGAATCCGGGTCTTGGTCAATCCGGGTCTTGGCTGCGAGGGGCGAATATGGCGGGGTTCCCCCAGCTGGCGGCGGTTGGCTCGGGGAAGATTCGATCCACAAGTCGATGTCCACGCCTGTGTGTATAGTTCGTGTAGCCGGACAGTACTGCACGTAAGTACTTGGTCAGAATACAATGCTAATAAAGCGCAATGTGCCGGAGCATATGGAACCCGATAGGCCTCGTCAGCGGCCAGCCAGGACAAGGCGTCCATACCTTAATGCTATGTGATTGCATGTGTTGACACGTAATGCAAATATAAACCTGCTGCCAGTACCTAGGGACACATGTACGACCAGTTGCCCGTGGCAGTCAATGGAACCGATGTAATTACGTTGTGTAGTAGTATCCTAGCTATGAGCTAGGTAGGTTGTGTATGATGTGTGAAACAGGGGGGTGTATCTTCGCCCGTGGCAGCTACCCTGCGAAACCCTGCCTTCCCCGGTATTTCGGGGCACCCTCATCCAGTCACCCTAGTCAACTTCTCAGTGGATCGCTCAGGTTCCGCACCCACCACCAGCATCCAACGGAATCTGCCGGGTCGACAGCGGCCCAACTCCGTTCCTGGTCGGCTCGCAGGTTAACTTTATCCCAGGTCACCACCGTCCATCAACTAGGGGCGCAATGCCTTCCACCATCGGAAGGACTTTGACCCTAACGGGTATCGATCCCGGGATCTCCCGGGGGCAATGGTCGCGCCTTACCAGTGGTGCCAAACCCTCTGTGTATATGACTGCATAGTTACGTAAAGCCCGAACTGTGCGTGATGTGTGTGCGTGTGAGTGGTGTTGTGCGTGTGTGTTGTGTGTGTTGTGTGCGTGTACGTGTGTTGTGTGTGCGTGTACGTGTGTTGTGTGTGTGTGTGTGTGTTGTGTGTGCGGTTGTGTGTGTTTAGGGTGTGTGCGGCTACACTACATGCAGAATGGCGGGTGTACCGCACCCTGCTGGCTGCCAAAACCCGGAGAGCGAGCTCGCTTCCAGGTAGGCATGCTGCTGCTGCACGTGCGAATACGTGGGGGTTTCGTTTGGTTTATTGTTTTGCAGCTAACCGCAGTTTCTTTCTGTCCCTACCTGCGAGCTTAAAATCGTCGTCATCATCCTGGTGTGGAAAGGAGAGGTTGGGATACGTCAGGAGCTTGGCGCTGTCCGGCGCGTCAGCAGGCAGCTTGTGCGTGATCGTGACGGTGCTGCCGATCCAGCCATAATGACGAGCAACCTTCAGTACCAGCTCGCCTGAGCTGTGGTTGTACGACAGCACCTACATACATAAGTAGTTGTTGTTACAGGGTGGTTAAGCTTTACCAGTGGCCTCCTTTCCCCTGCTAGAGGGGCACCCTAATCCATTCACCCCATCCGACTTCAGAGTGTACTCTTTGGGTTCGGCAACTCACCACCAGCATCCAACTAAATCTAGCGGATCAACGGCGCCTCAACTTAGTTCCTGGTTAGCTCGCAAGTTGATTTTATCACGTCCTAGACCGTCCACAAGATGGGGGGCCACCCCCAAAACCCTAAGTATTGTATTGGGGGACCCCTGTTGTGCATAGGGTACATTATTGGCCGCATGCAAGCCAGCCAACGCCGTCATACACACACATATGATCAGGCTACGTTAAGACAACTCTGTTGCCTTGGCGTACGGTACGTATCATGATGATGGCTTTTAACCTGCTTTACAGCACTCCATTGGCATGTAGACAAATAGACACAAAAGTACTGTTGCAAACAGTATTCGTGTCGCCGTCGACTGGGAGAAGCTAGCCGAATACGTACAGCTCTAGCTACAGCGGTATGGTTGCACACTTGCAAGGGAGTTTTGCTCTGGCGCATAAAGCTAGTCCGGCAGGATCTCAGATAAGAACTAGCAAATGCACATGCTTGGGTACTGTTCCCCTCACCTGAGAGGCGGTGGCAAAACCCAGTAGCGCTGCCCGTGTTGTGTCAGCGTTGTCGGGAGAAGACGGCGGTGAATGCGGGGGTGATGGCGGAGATGGCGACCCTGGAAGGCCTGCGGACAACAACGGCAGGGGGCCCGGCGGTGTGACCGGCGGGTCCACGGTCGGTGGTCCCCCGGTGGCGCGGGAAGTGGGGATGTGGTTTGCAGGTGCTGTTGGGTAGGGATGGAAGCATGCATGCATCCATACATACAGAGGGGGCACTGAAAGCAAGTGTGCGGGTGCATGGAGGCGGTGTTTGTGGTGACGTGGGATTGCGGGTTGGGTTGAAGGCGGGATTGGCGGCAATAATAACGGAACGATGGCTGGAGCGGGTGGGATAGCGGGGGGTGCCGGATGGAGGGTGCTGGGGTTGTATATGCTGCTGGGTATAGATGCATGAGTCGGCTTGCCTGGAGGCGCAAGCTGTCCTTGCTTCAAATGCAGAAAGGTCGCCATGGACGCCATTACATGGGAAAAACACAGCTGCCGCAGTAGGTTTAGGCACCGCCGGTGCCGCGCCACGTGCCTTTGCTGGCACAGCTCACCTCCGATACTCGCTATAGTGTCTTCGACGCTGCCAACAAGGGTTGACGCAACACCACTCTCAGCCAGCTTGCTTTTTAGGGTTGTCGGAGTGGAGGAGTCCCCCGCAGCTCCTGCAGCCCCCTGGTCACTGCTGGTGGGTTCACGACCCGCAGGCGCAGCTTTCTGCCAAAAGACCTCTGGGTAATGCACCATCAGTACGGCAGCCACCAAGGCCTGCCACTCAGGCTCCGGAACAACGAGCGTCACGTTCTCCAGAAATATCAGAGGGCAGCTGGTCGTGTGCTGCTGCTGCAGGAGGTTGTTGTTGTCGGTAAAGTTTGCCGCAGCTGCCGTGTGCACATCCGTTGATTTAGTCGCAATTTTGCTGTAGTTTTCCTCTGTCAGCTGGCAACTGACATCCGCCTCCGTGGACCTGCAGCCCACACAGGGCGATGCAGAGCGTGTAGACGAGGAGGAAGTGATGATGACTCTACAACACATGGCTGGTGGGGGGATTCGGAGCCGAAACCCATACACGGTAAGTGCACAAGATCTCGATACATGGTCATCATCGACATACAAGAGAGCCCCATGTATGCTCAGCTGGCCACCTTCTACTAGTGGGCTGTAGCAATCATTGTCTGATGTCACGTCCAGATGGCGGACAACGAGCACTGATTGGGCTTCCCGTTCTCAGCTGGCGGCGATGACCCCATCCAGGCTTCTAGAGGCTGTCGCATACATGCCAGTAGTGCGCTCCCACCTCGTCGGTATACGTACTAGATGAAGTGCATGCATCCGTACCTACCTGACGAATTCGAAGAACCATAGGGGTAAAGCGCTATTTGCCCAGGCCACATCGGAGGGGCGCAGTGAAGGGAGCGACGACCCCTCCTGCTGCGCCGTTACAGCTACCGGGTATGCGCCACCGGGCGCCAGATTGTACAACACCAGGTTCCGGAGGGTGATGGGACGAGCAAGTGCGATGCGGCTCACGGCACCCTGGAGCAGTCGAGCACCGATAGGGCACACACAGCGGGCCGTCACTATGTAGACGTTTGTAAATTTTATGGTCTGTAAATTGTGCCTAAGTATGATAGCTAGGGACGGGTACTGCCTAATATGCCGGGCCACAATATACAGACGATACAAAACCCTACAGACGGAGTTCAAGCGACCAGCGCGACGGCACCGGGCCAGCAACTGCTTGTGGGCCATGCATTAGCGAGGAAAGGCTCGAGAGCATGAGTAAGTGGCGCTGACGTAGCATCATTTTTTGGCTGCTGGCTGGGTGGCAAATGACTGATGTCGCGCGTGTCCTCCTCATCGACATACATACAACTGAAGCGGTGGTCGTCGCCGTGTGATGCATGCCGCATCTACCCCAGCTCCACATGGACCCTAGGCGGCTGAATATAGCTGCAACAGCAAAGCAAATGGTTCCTCCTCCCCCCCGCGGTCACGGTCACGGCCACGGTCGTGACTGACCCCGTCCTGGAAGAAAGCCGCACCGCCTGTAGCAGCTAGCCGCTACAGGGCCCCTCAAGATATGGCTTGCTGAACGCCTTAGCGCGTATTCATAGGAGATGTGTAAGCCGTTTCACTAGACGACAGCTACTACATCGACACACCATTGGCTTCCCCTCTCCGTGCCGCCGTAGCTAGCCAGACCAAGAAGTGCGTGTAGATATATGGCTCTAAGCCGGTGCGTACCTGTAGATCAGAGAACGCATGTCGTCGTGGACCTCGTTCCTTCTGCCGCGTCGTCGTCATCCCCTGGCGGGTGGTGACGCTGCTGGCGGAGGAAGAACCATCCACGATGCAGGTGTCGGCCGCGGGTCCCCGCACGGTCGTGCTGGCGGCCGCGGGCATGATCGCGGTGGAGTTGCAGATGGCATCCAGCTGTGGGATGCTGGTGTCGTCTTGTCTGTCAAGGGGGGGAGTGATGAGCGACGGAAGATGGGTTGGGTAGTGCGAAGCGCTCAAAGAAAGTAGTGTAGTAGTATAGTGTAGTAGTATGGTGTAGTAGTATAGTATGGTAGTATAACAGTTTGCGCAACTTTACCATCTTAACAACACGATGAGCAAGGCAGGGGGCCCGTGCAGGAGGGGTGCACCCACCCGAACACGAGGCACTGAACAAACGGTCAGTCAGACTACTACAAAGTGGGTGGAATGTAACATCGGAAGAATCTATTCGCACTAACGACAAGTGACACCTTTTCCAGACAATACAGAAACGCGCGCCTGCAGTGAATGAACTCTTTTCAGGTGGTAAGAGGTTTACGCACCCCCGACCATATACCACACACGCATCCATCCGCACATACAAAACACCGGTGGTAAGAAGTTTTGCTTGTTCTAGAGCTTCACCGAGAACTCCGGGGACATGTGTGCAAAGCAGACGACCACGCGACGGCGTCGATGGAGGGCAAAGATGAGCAGTTTCAGGATGACTCTATGTTATGTGCGTGCACATGGCCTCGTGTTGGACGAAGCTGTGTGTGTTTCTTTGTGCCACACGCGCATTAACCTACCTACCTACCTACCTACCTACCTACCTACCTACCTACCTACCTACCTACCTACCTACCTACCTACCTACCTACCTACCTACCTACCTACCTACCTACCTACCTACCTACCTACCTACACACACGTACACACATAGACACATACACTCTCACACCTCCAAATCAGCCTGACGGGGTTGTATCCGTCGCGCACACCGCAGGAAACCAAATCTTCGAGTGCCTGCTGTAGTCCTGGGAATATCGCCAGGCCTCCATGGCCCTGCGCGAGGCCATGACAGCAGTAATGGCACGTAACACGGGCAAGCGACACTGTGCTGTTTGCGTGAAAGATGCGAAATCACGCAAACGACGAGGTGAGCTTTAGAGGCGTTACATGCAGCACATACAGCGTCTCCTCCTCCGGACATCTTTGGCTGTGTTCGGCATTAACATCAACATCAACATCAACATCAGCACCGTGTCTCTTGGTGTGCATGCGCGTATTTTCTGTAGTATTTGGCATGCCCATTCCACCTCACCCATTCCATCTCACCCATTCCACCTCACCCAGCGATTGACGGTTTCCAGATCATTTGCTTCCAACAGCTCCGGCAACCACGTCAATGACTGGGGCGTTAACGGTACAGCACCTGGCAGTTGCTGGTAGCTGCTTGTGGACATGAGCACGCAGTCGGTCAACAGTACCTGAGTTGGCGAGCATTTGTACGGCGATATAATGAGAAGCATGACGACAGGCGGCGACAGGCAGCTCCTGAACCTGATAGGATGACCCTCCCTAGAGCCGCCCTTAACATATTGCCACGCTGCATCCCTTGACAGCGACCACCCGCTAGGAAACGGTCCGTGTACCCCGCAGCTCCTAGCAGCACCCTATCCAGTCGCCGAAACACCATCCTAGATCCGCCCATATTGTATGCAGCAACACACCATTAGCCACACTATTGATTCAGGCAAAAGAAGGCCACTTGAATGGGCCGTGGTGTAAGTGTGACCCCGCAAGCCTGGTTCAATCCACACGCGCACGTGCTCGTGTGTGTGTATGTGCGTGTGTTACAGCTTGGGTTGCGTTACCCTCTGGAGGTGTTACCTGGGGGGGGCCATACCTGGAACCCCAAAGGGGCCCAGGGGCCATTCATTCTACCCTTATCCTGCGCACGGCCATAACCTTCCCAGTAAATCCACCTCCGACAGGAGCTTGAGCTCTTGCACAGATAGGCGCCCCGGGGGGTCCGAGGACCCACGGAATTCACGAGCAGTCGCCGAGGGTTCCGGGACCTGCTGCTGCGACTGTCGTACACAACAGTTGGGCAGTTGGGCCGGGTAGACGGGTACGCGGGTAACCCCGCATACATAAATTTCGTCAGGCAGTCAACCAAGGAGCGAGAGGTGCAGACATATTCCGAAAGCACGTGCTATATGGCCGACTGCGTACCACATGTATCCGCTACATAATCGCAAGGACCTTGGCCAAGTATGCAGAAGGCAGTAGCAGGCAGTAGGGCCCCTGGTTGAGCCTCAGGCCTCACAGCTCGTGTCGCGCAGCTGTCCTAGGGCACGGGGCTTACTGCACGCCCGACCATGTCATGCACACACGCACACACATGCGGTGCATGTGCACTCACACCTTGCTTAGCATACCTCTTTAAAGTGCGACTTACTTCCATCTGCTGTTCTATCTGGTGATAATGTGTGCTCTGGGTGCGTGGGTGCAAACAGCTTGCAGCTCCAAACAAGGAAGTAGGTGGCAGCCTTTGACACCTTGTCAATGTATGTACCCACGTACGGGGTGCACATTTGCGTACCTTCTCGACTGTGATGAGGAAGCCGCCTTGCGGCTGCCCCGGCCAGACATCACTGCTATTGCGCCCTACAGCTGCCGCGAGGAAGATCAGCTCTCTATCCGGGACGACAATGGTGCTGCGAGTGAGACTCAGCTGCGTGGCTCCCTCGCTCCACAATACCCCCCTGCAATTTAACGGGGATGTACGAACAATAAAGCAATGTGTTGCCGAAATCGTACAGTGTCGCCCTCATTTTCACGTGCTGCATTCTCCCCCCTGAAATACGGTCGGGTGGGAAGTTGAAGCTCCAGTAACCCCTCCTGGCTGAAACACCGATAGCGCAAAGACCATTTCATTACGACCAAGAAGCTGTAATACCTAATACAAGTACTACTACTACTACTGCAAGAAACCAAGCCGGCAGCAGCTGCTATCGGACGGCTCTACCTCACTTCCCAGCCCGCGGGCACCACCCTAGCTATCATAGGTACCCTGAGTACCCCACCCTTCCATAGCCCACAGCGTATCTATCGTAGTAGTACCGTACATACCTAACGACCGTGAAGCAAGGCAGGGATGCAGCAAGCAGGCTCATGGGACCTTGGGGCTCGGTCGGGTAGGGTAAATTGACGAGCAGCAGGTCGTACAGCAAGGCAACGGGCCGGCTAGTCCGTCGAGGCCCCTCGCATGCAGTGGGGTTGCTGTTTTCCGGCTGTTGAATACTCCACGCGTCTGGTATTCCAGACAGGTCCAGCTGGATGGTACTGGTGCTTGGCCGTGTGGGGTCGCCTAACAACACCAGTTGCTGGTCCGGACGCAGCGGAATCTGAACAATAATAACAATTGGGGTATGTAGGGCAGAACACACGTAGATGCACCAAGCACAGATGCTATGGGTGGGTTCCTCACTTCACCAGGCACACATACACACACACACACACTTACAATTGTTTGTATTCAACCCTGCCTGCGCCGGCTCATTCATTAGCTGCTACCCTTACTGACTTCTTCAGCATTTGCGATGCTTGACCATGTACTGTGAGCTTAACCCTCCCACCCCCGGGGGTTAAGATGCTAGCTAGCTAGCACCATCATCAACTACTATACATCCTGGTTATGTAACCTGAAAAATACACAAATATGCAAATCTGGATGATCATCATCACACTCACCGTCACCCAGCTGCCATCCGTAGGTAGCGCCACGTCACCGGTGATAGACAGGAGTACCGTGTTTCCCTCCTCCTCCACCAGGGCCTTCCTGGCAGCTGCATACAGCTCCGACCCACTCGACACAGCCCGAGCCACACAGGCCTTACGAGCTGGCCTATCGGCCACCGGGCACATTATCGTGACGTTGGACCACCGCACCTCGCCACCTGCCCCCGGGGTGCTGTCCTTATCCTCCCCAGGCACTCTGGAGGTCAAATTGCGGATGTGCATGATACCGCCTTCTACGGTCACAGCACCGGTTGGGTCGTAAGGCCATGTGCGGGTGTTGGTGCACAAAGTCTGTAGGAGCAGGTCAAGCTCATTACACCCCACTACAAAAGTGACGTCCTCCAGCTGTAGCTCTGCACCGACAGATACCTTGATGAGGTCGAGTTCCAGCTGTGATAGCTCTTGCCCGCGCACAGGTATGGATGCTGAATACACGCCCATGGATTTCATCGACATGCTCTGATCTGTACCGACCAGTGACGTCCAGGACAACCGATGTTCAGTTCGAGGTGAGCAAGCGAGCAGACATGACATGGAAAGGAGAGTAGCATGGTGATGAGAGTAAGAGCAATGCGGGATCAACAGGCACATCAGGCCAACAAAGGAGCATGCATACACCCCTGCCGGCGCCAATCGTTGCGTCGGGCGGCGTGCAGATCCAGTCAGCTGGTACGTGTGCAGGTACGTCAGCTGGTACGTGTGCAGGTACGTGACAGGCTCGTCAGCTGGTACGTGACAGGCTCGGCAGGCAGCTAGGCACCCTACGTTCAGCCGAGCAGTCCTGGAAGTCCGCGGATGCCGGCTCTGGCTCTGGGGCTCAGGTACCGAATGCCCCTGGTGAATGGGCTTTGTTTTCTGATGAACGATGAGCCCTACGAGCCAACTACGCTTAGCAATCTTGAAACGTCTATAAACTGGAGGACTATCTGTAGACAACCTAATCCAGGCTTATCCATTATACCCAGGGCATGAATCTAGATTTGGGCAACTCCACGCCATGACATATACGATCTACTCGAAGGCCCCATTTATGTTGCCATGGCGGCACGGTCTACCGGCCACCAAGAATTTTACAGACAGCACTCTACCTCCCGTACGTGCATACATACATACATACATACATACATACATACATACATACATACATACATACATACATACATACATACATACATACATACATACATACATACATACATACATACATACTTGGCAAAAGGTGGATGGTGGGGTGGAGTAGATAACGAGAGTCCATCACTGTATAGGGTGGTGTGGGTGGTGGCGGCGGCACTTGGGGTTGTGAAGGCGGCAGTGGCAGCAACGGCGGCAGTGACGGTGGTAAATCGGAAACCCATGCCGGCATTGCGGGCATGGCGGGCTGTAAACGGTCGTCCCCAAAGGGGTCTTCGCTCCAGTGCTCTGCTAGCAACCAGGGAGGAAAAACGCTGCCGCGTCCAGTCCATTTAATATCCTGTATATTTTCTGGCAGCGAAACTGCACCCTTCAGATTCCCCAACGATATCTCTAGTACACCGGGGGGTAGTGGAGCGTCCTTGGGTGACAACAACAGCTCCATAATGGTAATCGTCTTCATGGGGACCTGCACACACATGCACCACACGCACGGATGGCGGATATTCATAAAGCAGCATCTTGGACCGCAATTACGGTGCTAGCGGATGGAGAGGTTCTGACACGGTCCATGCGTTCACTCAACAAAACTGATAAATCAGTTATGCAGGAAGATAACAGGCACGATTGACTTGAAAGCTGTGTGGGCTCCTTCGTTATCATAGGCCAGGGGCGTCCTGTGGAGTTTCAAATGAACCGTGAACCGCTCTACACGTGTCCATGTTCTGTTAAGGATCGTCGTATCTGTGTTTCACCGTTATTGCGTAAACTGCTGCTGGGGCCACAGCAAGGATGACGAGCACCGGCAGCAACATCATCCGTACCAAATTCCCTCCTCGGGCCCCTGCGATACCCATAGGAGGGAAGAAGTGCATTCAGTGCCACATGCTGTTGGCGACAAGATACAATAGCAGCTAATAAGGCACAACTTGTACGTGTAATCTAGCCGACGTACGTGCCAGCTGGCCCAATCATGCGGCATGAGAGCCAGTCAGGAATGTGTTGCCTTGTTTTGTCAATCTACGTTTACGACTTACTAAGTATGATACTCATCGCAACGTCAGGAAAATGGAACGAAAGGAAAGAGAACGTCGGATTGCACCACCACCAGTCGCAGCCCGGGATTATAGGCAATAGGCGTGGCAGTCCCGAAGTCGAAGCGCAAAAATATGCAAAAATTTGGGCACATGCAGCTTTAGGGTGCTACATGCGTCCCGAAACATTTGGGTCAACATTTTGCGCCCACCTTCACACACAGACGGAGAAATCCACACACACACATACAAACACACATACACACGAATTGCCTACACCGACCGACAGAGAGCGCGTTAAGCGGGGGAATGCTGTACAGGGCTGTACCTAGGCCAGCTGGCGCCTTGTGAGGAAAAATCAGGAAAAGGCAACGTGAGCAGGTCCGCTGGACCACACCGACTGCATTGCCAGCCGAGAGCGCCATACTACTATTAACTCCTCCACGCGAGATACAAGGAGGAAGATGATTAAATTCCGCAGCTCCCGCCTGGCCCACTATCCATTAACGGAGCGGGAAAGGCACGTTTTCTCGATCTATCACATGATCAACATGAGCAAAATAAACGAAGGTCCAAACCATTTTAAACAACTGCTTTAAGATACCCACTGCGGCAATCAGCTCTAACGTAATCGGTACGTAAAACACATTGATGGACATTACGTATGAGCTTTGAACAGTGTTTGAAGTGGAGATCTTGCTGTACCTTTTGGGGAGCAGAAGTTGGTAGATTCTAAAGACGAAGTACGTAAATCATCTTCGTAATCGTGCCAAGTCTTTCAAAATTTGATAGGGGCCAAAACTATATACAATGCATAAAAAGCTTTATATAAAGCTGGCGCGTCAATTGTCTCACAACGATGTCTGCCAAACATCATGTCATCGGCATTGCCACTTCAACCTGCGTAAAAATGCAGCAATGTTATAACGTACTTTACCGGTAGCATAGGCGCAAAGCCGCATTGGCTCCGCATGGAAGAATCTGTCCAGGCGAAAACGAGGCTTGACTATCGTACGCTACGCAGCTAGTACACCTGAGGAGCATGTAAATCTGATTGCTTCGCACACTCCAGTCGTCATAATTGCACAAAAAGCGTTTGCGCTGAAGTGACCTTAATCTGTCCATAATCGCATGTCGAGGTGAAACAGATTGGCGGCGTTGCGCACATAGCGTTGACTAGCGCAGAATAGTTTTTTTTAAGTTTTCCCGTTAGTTAGTACTCTTCCACGAGTAGACGCAGCTTAATAATCCGCTTTGAAAGTCCGGGGGGCGTCCGAAGTCGCATGCCGCATCGACACTCGTTCGGCTAAGGACTGCATCGGAAAATTTGTGTGTTACCCAAATTTGAACGTTACAAATATGGATGTTTAACCAAGTTTGAGAAGGTTACCCGAGTTTGAAGGTCACGAACGTCTCGTGTGCAACGCCTTAAAGGAAACACACAAGTTAGTTGTTAATCAGTAAGCATGCCACAATGAAACGTGCCACAATGAAGCGCGCCACGATGAAGCGCAGGTTGCAACCGTATTACTTTTGACCGTCCTGCGTAATACGACATCCCAAAACGTTTTACGCCGGCGAAAGGCGTATTGTACGATACCAACTTTTTACTCGGCGTATTGCAAAAGCTCCGGCGTATTTTCATTTACATTATTTCTAGCGAGAAACACATGCAAATAGCAGAAGTATCGGACAAGCTGGCTCAGTCGTCCAGAAGTCCTTTTCGATCACGCAAGGTATGATGACTACGTCTACAGCAACAATGACTCCACCATGTCACACCAACAAAGAGTCGCTATTGAAAATGCGCCCCTTACCCCAGAGGCCCCACTCCCCCACTTTGACTCCTGACAGGATCACGCGCTGAGCGCGTTACCACGGGCCCCGTACCCGGGATCGATGGATAGGGAGTCTCCAATGACCCTGACAGAGCTTTACGCCGTAGCAGTACGCCTCAGCACCAGCCATCCAAGCCCGCAACCACCAAACAAAAAATAACCCCTTCCCCCAATGCCTTCCGCAACACTAAAACCCGTTTCGTCTTTCCCCCGACCTTCTCCCACGCACCCCCTTAAAAGGGCAAGCGAGCACCCACGTGGCCCTTAGCTCCCCAATTCGAACGACGGGGCCTTTATACCCGTGTCCAGCTTAAACTCCAGTTTCTTGTCATGTGATAGCGACAGGCACTGCTTGGAGCGTCTGGCAGGGATTTCAGTGCCGCATGCCTTGAACTTCTTAGCATGACGGCGATTAGTAGTGCAATATGGCCCTATGTCATCGAAGTAATCGTTGGTAACACCTGGTGTAGGACCACGTTTGGTTTTCTTTGGTTCGGGCCCATCATCCATCGTGCCGCCTGACACGAAGACCAACTGTTTACCTGAGCCCGTCGATATCACTGCACTACTAAGGCGATTAATTAGAAACGGAGAGAGCAGTGCGCGCTGTTTGGGGTAAGAACAAGCGGTTTGGGGGCTGTATGACCACACACACAATATACGCCGACTTTACGCCATTAAGACGCCACGCGAAAAATCGGCCGCCTCGCCGGCGTATTTTGACGTATTAGGGCGTAATTGTGCTTGGCGTATTATTCTGTAATACGGTCTCAACCCCGATGAAGCGCGCCACGATGTACGGCGATTGAACGGCATTTCGGATCTGTATTGCTGTATAAGACGATATTGTTGTTTAGTTTGTTATGTCAACCTTATTGCGCATCTACGATTTGCTAGTCGGCTCTAGTCGCTCGACCAGAGTGTAACAAATGCCATTAGGATGCCCATTGGGCATCCTAATTTCGATCGGAGCGCATTCCCTTTCAGCTGGAATTCATTAGGGTTACTGCCCTCAAAAGAGCATATCCATGATCTGTTACAGGGCTTTCCTAACGCACGACTAGTAAAGCTTAGTATTCGAAGTCTTATGTCTTAATGCGACAGCGCAGAGTTCGTTTACCTATCCAGCCTCTGCTTTAAGGGCTGAAGCTGGTTAGGCGGTTACAGCGCACATACAACAGTTTGACTAATTGCTTCTAGCAGCATTTTGCCCCGGATTCGCCATCTCGGCCAAGGGCTTTGGAAACTTCACCAGGATGACTGTCCAGGATGTCCAGCAGCGATTAGGTAGACGCGAACATGACATCGTTTGACTATTTGGTTATACAAAGCTCATAGGATCGTACCGTGAAATGCCCGGGTTAAACCCTAGGACGGGGACCAAGCCGGTGCCCGCAGTATCTCACATTCATGCCTCAAGCGATGGCACTTGCAACCCTACACAGAACTTTGTCATACAAGAATTCAGCATCACCACTACATGCTTTGAGGTGCAGGGCATGTAGAAACCTGCACTGCCATCGTTGCCAGTGCAGGTCCGCGCTCATGGCGGGCAGCAGCAAGGGCTGTAAGATCGCTGACGTTCTCAGCCCCTCCAACAAAGCCGGTCCTTTGTCCTTTCTGGTTTCTTTCTCTCCCCTTTGCGTACCTACGCCGCAACGAGCGAATTGTGCTTCCTGACCTCTGCCAACCCCGGCACCCCACATTGCTCGTATCATCGTCATCGTCAAAGTCAATCTCGCACAATCACATGTAGTTGCCTCTTGCGCCTGTACAAGGTGAAGACACGTCAGGAAGGGCTCCGGCGAGGAGTCAAGCAAGGTGAACCCAGTGTCACGGCTTGGGCAGTCCCCCAATAACTAGGCAGCTAAGCAGCACCCGGCGGACCAGGGACAACCTTACAGGTAATCCCGCTTTGACACGCTCTGCGATTGGGGGCCCAGCAGCCTTTAGAATACACAAGGGGATTCGGGCAACTCTGTTTGGCACCTACCACCTATCCCCAAAGCCCCCCCCCCGCGTACGGCTCATGGTGTAGTACCATGAAGACCTGGCCAGGCACGAGGGCCTCAAGGACTTATTCTGAGCAGGCATTTGCCTGCTCATATTCCCACCGGCACCGAAACCAGTCTCAGGCAAGGAGACTGGCGAGGGGAAAGTAACTGGCTCTAAAGTTTCACACAGCTTGGATAGCCCCGCCGTACTGAGAGCTTGGATAGCTCCACCGTACTGAGAGCTTGGGGCTACCCAACGCCGTACTGAGAGCTTGGGTAGCCCCGCCGTACTGAGAGGGGACAGAACCTGGAAGGCGTCAATGGCTACAACCTAGTTAGGGAAACATTCAGACCGCCTGCCAATGCATTCCTGATAACCGGTACGTCAATCAGAAGTACGGATGGACGGCCACACATCCAATTTTCAAATGGATCCCTTCACACCATCATGATGCACCCGGCATGGAAAGGCACTGCAGTCGCTGTCAACTGCCAACTGTCAACTGTCGGTTTTTTACTGTCGCCAAACCTCCCAGGGCGCTTCCACTTGCGCCACACGATAACGGGCGGGGGGGCTGTTGGGAGGAGCTGCACACACCACACGGTGTGACCTTATGGCACTATCACGGAGAGCCGGCCGCATGGGTATTGTCAGGCTATGTGGCACAGCCGCCCTTGTGTACCTGCCTGCAGGGGGAAGGGCGATCCCGCGGTGCAGCCTAGCCACCTGCTTTGATTTCAATCCCGATGCGTCCATTTATCAACAATGTCGTCGGCCAGCCATCCGCTTTGCTGTCATGGTGTCCTTTATGGCTGCCGGTGTTTGCAAACCGTGGAACCTACCAGAAGCCGATGTGGAAAAATGGCGGTGTGCGAAGAGCAACGAGGGCGCTGGATGCGTCATCGGCCAACAGGGAGAGTTTTCAAATGATTGTTGTCGAGGAATCTTCCAGACGGCTGAGGGATTCTGAGCTCTCTTGAGTACCGTGTGGAGCGGTGGCGGGTTACCGAATGCGGCACAAAGTCGGGCATTCATCAAAATGAATGGAGGGAATGAGGGTGGCTGAGTGTCGCCCTTTTCCTGTTTCGATTTGAATGAGAGTCGCAACATCGATTCCTATCAGCCGCAACACAGGGCGGGTGTGCGCTGGACGGCAGGAAAGCCCGGATGTCTGTGAGCGGCTGGGGGCACGTCTGAATGTGGGAATCGACCTGACGAGCATAGAGTCGCACGCATGCGCACACGCAGCTTCGGGACCACATCACCAGGTCAGTGCCTGCGGGCTGGGCCTAGGTTTTGCCCTGCAGTGCAAGCTCTAGTGCTGAATGCGCGTGAGGGAGGCTGCCCTACTGAGCTGCCGGTGCTCCCTTCCTTTCTAGTCGGTCACGCGTCTAGCCTAATCCTGGCTGTTGTAATTTTGAAGAGGTTCCTGGAAGAGCTTCTTGAGCGTAGGGGTTCCGAGGAGAGCAGGATGTGTGCTGATTTGATACCTAAACTTGCAGCCGGAGCTGATATTAACCAGCGCCTTGGTGCACAGCCTGCCAAACTTGCACCTGAGGTTCAAGCTGTGCAGCATGCTCGTTTAGAGGCCATCAGGGCTAAACAGGAAGCTGTTGCTGAAGCCGAGGGCACTGAAGCTGTCGAGCGGCGCTTGGCGCCCAACGCGAGAACAGCTGGTCGCCCCCGCAAGCATGTCAAGGCAACCATTCCGGGCGCTTTGCTGAAGTACGTGCCCGCCAACTGCACGTCTGTGGCTCAGCCCTGTGATGTCGGGCTCAACAAGCCCTTTAAGGACGGTTGGGAGCGCTGCGGCTTGCTGGAGGCCTTTACTGCCGAGCGTCAGAAAAAGGCTTTGCGTCTCGAGCGTGCTGGAGAGCTTTTCCCTGAAGCCCATAGCAAGCGCCAGGCTGGCGCTGAGGCGACGGCGGCTGAGCTTATGCCTGGACTGGCAGGCGGTGAACCTGTGGCAACCCATGCTGTGGAGGCCGACCCCTCTGCATGGCCCTGCGACTCTGACGACACGGACGAGCAGCTGGAGGAGCTGTTCACCGCTATCACAGAGGAGCAGACACAGTTTGACGCGCTAACACCCGAGGAGGTCGAGAAGCTGCGGACTGGTGAGCCCGACGGTCTGGAGGGTGAGCAGGACTGCGATGCCCTTCTCGACAATGCCGCATCACCACCAGCGAAAAAACAGCGCACAGCCAAGGTCAAGAGTAGCCAAAAGACAGCAGCGCCTCGGTCGGGTGCAAGGGGATGCAAGGGCTGCTGCGGCTAAGCACAAGCCGGTCATGGCAAAGCTCTGCGACTCAGAGTCGGAGGCTGAGGGGAGCAGTGAGAGTGGGGCTTCGAGTGAGAGCGGATCTGACAGCGAGGGGTCCGATGATGGGGCGGGTGACGATGCTGAGTACGAGGAGCTGCGGCAAATGCGGTCCGTTGCACAGGGCAGGAGTCGCCGTGACTGCAGGCCACCCGCCCGCTACTTGCAGTAATCGGCAGGACATTACATGGCTTGGCATTGCAAGTTTTCATGTGCTTTCTGTACATAATCTGACAATCGGGTACATAGTTCTTGTGGCTGCATTTTTCATTTTTGCTTGAACATGGATTCGGCCCCCTGGCGGTTGCGACCCACTTAGGGAGGTGGTTGGGGTTTGTAGGGAGAGGTTGCCGGCGGTACCACGCGTTAGGAGTGCGACTGAACGACTAATCATCCAAGGCAATAGATGATCGTTTCGCTGCGTTATTGAAAGGGTTTGAGACTCAACGGCGCGGTTGTGCGCGTGCGCGGTGGGCCTTTTGGCCGTCACCAGTTTTCAGAACACGTGAAAATCCAGACCTATTTCCCGCGTGAGCTGTCACCAACTGGCATGTGCGAAGGCAATTTTCGAAGGCATTTTTTGGCTCTCGCCAAATGGAAATCACCAAATCACCTTGGCAATACGGTATGGCACCGCCAATTGAACCCGACCGCGGAGTATCCACGCAGCTACCTAATTTAACAAAGCATTAGTATGATGTATGACTTAAGTCATATTCCAGGTATCAACGGTTAAATGGTTGAGTTGCAATCCAAATACTCGGTCTTCCATCGTACAATAGACCATCCGGCAACAAGGTTACCGCTTACATACCGAGTAGGCAAAAAGAGTATAGATTGTTTAAACATTATGACCTTGCATTTCTTGGCTCGACCATATTTATGCTTCCTGCTGGGTTGGGGTGTGCTTGTCGCATCCTAATCTGGCAAAGCTCCATTCAACACTGCTATCATGGGCAGAGTAATACATAATCCTAATAGTGTTGATACCGGGAACTTCAGCCGCTCGGATGCCTCCTTTGACAGCTTTACGGTGAGTGCAACTAGGTTCGCGCTCTAATAACATACATGTTAGAGGTGAGCTATCGTGTTTTTGGAATGATATTTGCATCCCCATAACGCTTCTTAATTTTCTAAAACGTGAGCGCGCAACCTCCACCCTACCAGTCTCGCTTACTCTGCGTCGCAAGGGCCATGCCCCGTCATTGAACTATTGTGATTTCTTTTATAATCCTCTGAACCATTAGTTAAAATAACTCACAAAAACGTCAAGATTTGCAGGGTGGTGTTGGTCGGCTCCGGGCTGACAGCGTTTTGCTAGGGCATCAGCGGCTCAGGAGAAGCGTCGGACCCACGCAAGGACATCCAGGTGGAGCTGCGGCCTTTAAAGTCCAGGCGGCTTCTGTCGCGCTGCAGGTATTTTGTACTGGATTCTTAACGGTGGCAAAGACTGCTAAGCTCGTTTCCTGTTACATGAGCGAGCGCCAACATCATTTTATGACGAGCACTAAATGGCATCATTGTGACTGTTAGACATGATCTGCCGCCTTACTTACTCAGGGCGCTTCAGGCGCCGGGGCAAGTGCCGCGCGCTGATTACTTTGCTGTAACCAAACTATGAAGCGTTGGCTTTCTGGGTGTAAGCATGCAAATGGTTTTTGCGATGAATACTCACACGGCACTGTGATGACTGGTTTTTCGTAGCACCTTTTCGCAAAAAAAAGCTCTGAAGAATGTCTAGGGCATAAAAATGCTAAACTTCCTGCCTCATCCACTGCCCGAGGTTGTGCATGCCATCATGGTGCCGTGTCACGACTCTGGACGTGGGTTGTACCGGTCTGTTCGTTGCACCTGCCGTGAAGGAAGAGGACCTCCGTTGTCTGCCGGTCGGATCAGGCGGGGAGGGGCTGAGGGGATGCCAGGGGGTTCCCTGTCCAAAATTGTTTGACTGCACACACAGACAACAAGCTTGCGGTTTTAGGTTTGCCGCCCCGCCGCGCTGAAACCCTCGATAGAGGGGAAACCCTTTCTACTCCGGTTTCGCAATGGGCCGGCAAGAGTGGCAGTGCGGCCGCATTCAGCGCCGGGTTGCGTGTTGCGGCACTAGCATGGCCGTACAACTATGTCGGCCGTACAACTATGTCTGCCGTACCAGCCCTCATGTCTCCTGACCCTTTGAACTTCCCACTGACGCCATCTCAGGGCGACGGCGGCGGCGGCGTCTCTGTGGGCTGTTGGAGTCGTTTCTGGAATGGTGCCGATGGTGACGCCGCCGATGACGGCAGCAACAGCTTTCGATGGCCAGCGTCAACGGTATCATCCTTCGCCTCCAAAGGAGTGCGGCGTACGGCAGGTTTGGCTGACACCTTTCCAGGTCAACATCCGGAAGACACGGAATCGGATTCCGACGACGATGAACGACCGGTACGTCGGTATGACAGTATGGGGCGCAGTACGAAACCGGTTTGCAGGCCTTTAGGGAGCACATGCACAAACAGGCTCGCATCATGTGCCTTGCCTTGTATGCACGCGGCTGCATGGTACACATGGGGCTATTCGTGTGGCAAATCTCTGGCGCCTTCTTCCAGAGGGTATTCTCTCCTTTAATTTCCCGTCGCTCCGCATCCCTGGTTGCATCCAAGGGCTCTGAGCACTTGCGTTGGGGTTCCGGAGGATTTATGCCCACCATGTCCATCATATCCATCATATCCATCATATCCATCATATCCATCATGCCCGACATGGCCGACGTGCAGGCGCTGGTGGCGGCTTTCCGTTGGCTGCACTCGATCCTCGAAGTTTGGCGCTCCCGTATGCGGGTACGGCTCATGCCGGATGGGAGCTCTCCGACAATTATGGTGGAAGGTCAAGCCTACTCGCTGAGGACCCACCTCAGGACATACAAACCCAGGGTGCGGTTTCTGGCAGCGGGCGGGGCGGCGAAGTGATCTCGATATGGCTGACTGGTGTGCATAGGGCCGCAGACGGCAGCTGGTTTGGCCAGTACAAATCTGCACCACAACTGTGTGACATATATACATACACTCATGCTGATTGCCATCCATATGGCACGGATTCTGTATTGCATTGCGGCCGTACCGATCGAAACCTCCTCGAGCGGCTTTATTGCGGCCCACGGGCCATGTCACAGCAAGTCAGTCTCGCAAAAAACGCGAGGCATCTTAACGTGCCCCCAAATGGCCCCAACACATACATACATACATACGTACCCACTCTGGTTGTTGTCCGCAGCGCTCAGCCCTACGGACGTCCGGCGTACCCCACTCGATGTCCAGCCCGGGGTGCCTAGAGTACGACACCTCGACGTACTTGCCCGCCAGCCCCCACTCCTTGAAGACACTTGCCGCGCCACCCCGCCCCGTGGGGACGTCAAAGAAGAAACTACGATTTGCGATTGGCGTACAGGAATCGGGAGGCGATGGTGACGGCAGCGGCGGATGCAGCGCAGGCGGAGGCAACCTCGAAAGAGATGCCGGCGCCGTCGGCTCGATTCCGGACGACGGTGTTTCGGAGCGGCAGACGGAAATAGATGATGGTGGTGACGGCAGCTGCGCTGGGGCCGGCAGAGGCCGGAGAGAAGTCAATCAGGTGCCGTACAGTGACGGCCGTACAGGTGATCTGAACGGACGGGCCGCCCTGGCCGACGCCGTAGCCGACGGCCGTGCAGCCACCGAAGGGGAAGAATCGTATCCACTAGAACTGCCGGTGCAGGCGTCGCCTCAGTCAGCTTGTCACCTCAACGCAGGCACGGTAGCGAGAACGACAACTTCAACAACAGCGGCGTCAGCATCGATGTCGGCAGAGAGGGCGTCCATGCTGGCATGCGCGTCCGATAAAATCCCGGCGATTGCAGCTGGCGGATCGGAGCTCTGCAGCAACGGCGTCAGCAGCGGCAGTGGCGACGGCGGCGTCGGATCCAGGATCCAGTCTGCAGGCGTCGTTACTGATGCTAACGCCGTCGTCAGCAGCGGTGTCAGCGTCAGCTACACTAAATCGCCGCCTACGTCACGACCTGGAAGCAGCGGCCAGAGCCCCGCTGGGTCACAGGGTTTACGGCAGGCGTCCAAAAAGCTGCTGTTACAGCTAGGGGTCCAGGGCACGATCCGGATCCATCCCGAAAGCGACACCCCAACATCCCTGCAGGCCAGCGCAGCCCTCGTGGCCTTTGCGGAACGACAAGTACAGGCACCGGATGCGGATGCAGTCGTGCCGTTGCTGCAGGCATCGGCGTGGTCGCCGCCACCTTCGCCGGCAAATGCACCAGAACAACCTCAGGTCAGCGCTGACGGTGGCAGCAGTTACACCGACGCTGCCACCGCAGCGGGTGTCGCTGTGCGACCGCCAAATCTGCTGGCGCGGCTGCTGATGGGAACCCGTGACCCGGGGGTCTCAACTTCCTCTACCTCGGCAACGGCAGCGGCAACAGCGGCGGCGGCAGGCTTTCATGTGAACTCGCGATCTTGTACTACATCCGGCACCGCCTCCGTCGCTAGCGGCTCGAGTGCCTTCACGGTAAGGTGTGGGGTCCCCGTTGCCGTCACAGGTACTACTGCCACCCCGTGCCCGCCGCCAGCTGCAGCGGCGCCGTCGCTGCCACCAGGTCGGTACCCATCGGCTCAAGTGTTACGGAACACCGCATTCGAGCCCGGTCGGCCACTGGGCATCTCAGGCCCACTTGCGGCCACCAAAGGCAGCGGGGGTGGTGGCGGCTGCGACGGCGGCGATGACGGCTTTGCCCAGCGAGTATCGCGGTCAATGTCGTACACGTCGCCTGGCATGGCTACGGGCAGCAAGTCATACAATCAGCCACAACGTGCAACTCGCCATGGTGACGGCGGTGGCGGCGGCGGTGGCGGTGGCCGACTTGGGGTTGCCGCCGCTGACGCTGTTGAGCTGTTGGCGGCCTTTGTGCCGTTAGGACAGCCACGTCGGCAGTTCCTGGAGGCTCAGAGGCCGCCCTCTGACGGACATCGGGGGCGTCAGACGCCCCCGCCGCCGCCACCGATGACGACGACGATGATGACGACACAGCAGCAGAAGCAGAAGCAATGGCGGAGGAAGCTGCGGCTGAAACTACAGCCAGGGGATGATGATCAGTTGGCGGCGGTATCCTCGGCGACGGCTGCCGAGGATGATAATGATAATGATCATGATGAGGAGGAGGAGAAAGAGGAAGAGGAGGTCAAACCGGAATGGCGGAATGAGCGAGACGAGAAGCGCCAGGCGCAGGATCAGCTGGGCCATGCGCACGGGGACGCGGACGGGGAAAGGGAAGGGAAATCGCTGGTGGTTGACTCAGAGCCCCAATGGTGGATCACTTCGGTTCGCCCTGTCGGCGACGACGTCGGAGATGACGTAAGCGACGACGACGCCGAGGCGGCCGCAGCTGCCGGGGTTTCGTTCAACTGGCTAGAGGCCCTACGCAAATCGCGGAACGTGACAGATCGCTGTACGAAAATGGCGGGACGGAATGGCCGCCAGCCTGGCGGCGGCAATGACGTCGACGGCGCCGGTGAGCTGCTGTGGCGACTTGGCCGCGGCAACAATCCAACAGTCCAACAGAGCGTTCCTGCACCGCCGCGCCTCCCGCTGGCGCCCGCGCAGCGGACACGCGGCGGCGTGCGGCGCGGGAACTCGCACTGCGCAGTTGAGATGTCGTTGGCCGTACAGAGAGCCGTACAGGCTGCGCAAGACAGCACGGCTACCACAAACCGGCAGCAACAGCTGCTGAAGCTTGCGTCGGATCGTAGCGATGAAATGGCCAGAGCGGCGGAGCGATCTCGACTGATTCGGGCTGCGCCGTTCACCGCTGCAATGAATTTGCTGAACAGAGCCGCATTCGCACCTGAGCCCGCAATGACGACAGCGGCGCCGCCGGCGGCAGCGGCGGTCACTCGCGTCAGTCCATCAGCCAACAGCCACATCGCACCGAACTACTGGCGACCGCAGCAGCATAAGCAGCAGCAGCAGCCCTCTACTGAATCCTGTGAAACGGGAGGCCCTCTTCAAGGCAGCCTTGCCAGCGCCACCGTCACCTCCGCCTCCGTCACGGCTGCCACCGCCTCCGCCAGCAGCCCCAATGCAGCGGAAAGAACGCCATTCCCCAGCGGCAGCGGCAGCGGCAGTAGCAGCGCTCTGCCGCGGAGCCCCGCGCGGAGCCCTCCTCTCTGGGAATCTGTTTACGGGCTCTCGTCCTCCGCTGACCTGGCTGTAGCAGCTGCGGGCGCCGCTGACAGGGCCGCTACTGCCGCACAAACTGCCAGTGCCGCTGCCCCGGCGGCTGCGGCGGCTGCGGTTGCATTTCCTGTCCAGTCGAAGCGGTCGACAGGAGGCGACGGTGCCGCTTTCGGTGGTGGTGGCTTAACCGCCAGCTCGGGGTTGCCGCCAACCAGTGCCGCCCTCCTTGCAGAATGGGAAGAATCGGAAGGGGCCCCATTCGGCGTGACAGCCAGCGGCGGCGGAGCCGCCACCGCTGTACGGCCCACTGACCTATTGCCGTCGCCGTCACTCTCCCGGAGTACGCTTTCCGGCAGCAACAGTGACCTTCACGTGCGAAGCCGCAGTCAGATCCGCAGCGGCGTGGCATCTTGGGGCCCCGCACAGCGGACGCCTGGGCCGGAGCTCCTTGCACTGTCGCCGCTCAACACGCCATCCGCTAACGGCCCGTGGGTCGAAGAGCGCTGCGCGCTTGCTAGCAGTGGCATACCCTTTGCCGACATGACCGCCAACCTGGCTCAGACCCTCGCGGCGCGGCTAAACATGACCAGCAGTGGCGTGACATCTGGCCCATCTGGTGCCGCCGCCTTCAGAGGGCGTCTCCGGGCCAGTAAGGGCAGTAGCAGTATCGGCAGCAGTAGCCAGATTCGATCTGCGCCATTCAGCGCGGCGATTGGGTTGTTGCAGCAACAGCAACAGCACGAGCAGCAGCAACAACGGTACCGGCAGCAGCAGCAACAGCTACATCTGAGGACTGCCGTCGGAGGTCAGGATGACAAGAGCTACGTTGTCCTCTCTCCAGAAGGCTCTGTTGAGCTAATGGGACGGTCTCCGATGGGGGAGGCAACAGCAATACAGGCTGTTGCTACGGACGACGAAAAAGGAGGCGGCGGCAGGGAAATGCGCGCAGCCGTGCAGCGAGAGGCGGGTTGGAAGGCGTCGTCGCCTGGAACGACGAGTATTAAACCGTCCAGCGGCAGCGGCGGTGGTGACGTCGGCGGTGGCGGCGGCGGTGGCGACCGCAGTACTGTTAGTGTGTCAACCGTCGGCGGCGACGGCGGCATTAGCAGCAATAGTCGCTGCGGCGGCGGGGATACAGGACAGGGGTTTCAGCTACCCGGGGGGTTGGAACCCGCGGAAGGAGGTCGTCGTGGCGGCAGCCACTGTAGCAGTTGTGATGGCGGCAGCAGCTGTAGTGCCGGTGGCGGCGGCGGGCCGGGCTGTGTCGCGGCGAACGAGATTACGTCTGGCAGCGCCCTTCTGTCCCACAAGAACTCTATTGCCTCGTCTATGAGTGCTGACGGCTAAGAGCGAGATGGTTACAGACATTACATATCGAGAGCCTCGAAATTTAAAAAAAAACTGCATTTTTGGGATGGACATCAACTCCCATTGATAACAATAGCCATGCCCACAGCGGGCCGGCACCGCCTTTTATGATCGGCGCGCGTGTGCCACTGCATGCGTTCGATTCGGCTCGGGACCAACTCAACCTAAAGGAGCGGAGAGTAGCAATTTAGTACTCTTTACATGAGGTCGAATTTAGCTGTAGAAGGTACACTCGGTTTGCTCGCTCGATCGTCCCGCCAGCGCAGGACCCTAATCTGTGACTCTATTATTACTTGCATTAATATTGCGGTATGTGTGGTAAAACTGAATCTAAACCAGCCGACAACAGCAAACTCGTAAGAGCCCCTGGGGGCCTTGCGCTTTATTTTTAACTGGGATGGAGGACGTGAACGTGGAATTGCACAAGTGGGACTTCCAGTGGTGTGGTCCACGGGTCGGGCCTGGAGGGGATCCATTGTACGGTAGACTTGCAGGAGGGCCGAAGAGTCCTGTGACCTCGGGGAGGTGTCGTCGTCGGGGGGGGGGGCCAATGCAATGGCGTGGCGTGGCGCGGCGTGGCGTGGCGTGGCGTGGCGTGGCGTGGCGCGGCGTGGCGCGGCGTGGCGCGGCGTGGCTTAAATGGCATTCTGGCCTATAGATCCATGTCTTGAGGTATGATCTTCACTTCATGGATAACCTTGGGCATGTGAGTTTTGGGAAAGGCAAGGTTTTCGGAAGCTGCAATTCGAGGAGGATTTTTACCTTCCTGATGCTCTTCTCCTGATTCTCAAGGAAAGGTACACATCTTCATTTAAGGAAACAAGGTGCTCTACGAACTGCAGTGTGTGATCGGTTTTCAATACCATTGTGTGCCAGAGTAGGATGGTATAGACCCCTCCCAGATTTGTACTGAGCAGCACTGCAGTTGTGACTGTTTCTGTCGACCGGAACTGTCTGGGGATTGCTGGGGATACGTTTGGGCCTGCTAGGCACGTCAGAGCATGCTGCTGCAGGCAGGGCGCAGTCTAGCCAATCGACTGAGATTCCGTGCCGTACATTCTGCGATTTTACATGTCGTACAGCGTCGTGTCGTAGGATGCCTCGAAGCCGCGCATTCCTGTATATGCATAGCAAGGGCCGTATTCTTGCGTGTGTATCTCTATCTTACTGCCTGTGTATCTGTCTACTTGTCGCCTTCGTTTGTTTGCATGTGATAGTGGCTAGTAGTGGGCTCCGCATGCGCTATTCTTTGTTTTCGTTTGAGTTATGTCCTGGGGCACAAAGACACACACACATATACACACACATATGCACACACACACGCACACACACACATACACAGAGGACTGTGGAGCTCGCTTCGTGTAATACCATTCGGCATTTCCCTCATCGCGGCTCAGATCGTTAACACACAGGATTTCCGAGCTTCCTCTGTCTTGGTGGACCCTCACCTCACCCCAAGAGCCGGATCAGGCCGGGGATGGAGAGGAGTCTTGCTGCGTGTTTCAAGCTCCGTGTGCAAACTCGCATGACGGAGCTTTGAATCCAGTGTAATTTTAGTAAACTAAAATTACATCGTGCGCGCGTGCGGCGCCTCCCACCCCCGTGGGAGGAGAGCGGAACTAGCGGACCTACGGCTCTCGGCTGCTAAGGAGGGGCCAAAGGGCCAAAGGGGCCAAAGGGCCTTTGGCAAAGGCCCCTCACGCCCCTCCCCCGTCCGCGGGAAATAGCTTAGGCAGTCTTTCCGTTGAGGCTGGGGAGCAGCCCCTGGCCAGTGTTATCAAGGCCGGTCAGATAGATGTTTGTGTCGTTCACAGATCATGGAGGTTACTTGGCATCTGAGCTGGTGTATGTAGCTGGCTAGAAGATCTAACAGGTGACGGCGCCTTGCGTTGATAAAGGAGAACGGTTAGGACTCTGACCGATATAACGCCCCATGCCCCCAGGGGGCAGCGGTTTTGCCACTGTTGTGGTACTAATAGCCGAATCGAGGATGAAAAACACGTGTTATTGGAATGCCCAGCCTATAATAATATTCGTGCTGAAGAGGGATTCGATCATCAATAGAGCATGTTGGGGGCCATGAAATGGGAACCAGCACGCCTGGCGAGGATGTTGGAACGTATGTGGGCTCACCGAAAATAAAATCAATTACCCCCTTTGGACGCTAGTCTGGGCTGATGTGCGGTGTTTTCCTTTCCTCCGTGGCTTTTGGGCGTTGTAGTATTGCCCTTGGGCCTTCGGCTCGTATGGGTAGTCTTACAGGTATGGGGTCACGCACCCCCAACCATGTAACACACACACACACACACATAACGCCCCTCCAATGACGGAGTGCTCGTTCCCGTTGGGGTACGATTAGGTGCTCCTGGCCAGCGTCAGGCCCGGATCGATATGTAACAGATACACACACATATATACATACACACATACATACACACACGCGCGTGCGCGCGAACACGCACACACCGAGTCGGTGTCACCGACTGACTAGTCGGTGTCACCGACTGACTGACTGACTGACTGACTGACTAACTGACTGACTGACAAAACGGAACGATAACCTCTATGTAATACCCGCACTTCACTGGGTTCTTCAGGCGTTAACCGTTTTAACGTATCTCCTGGTTCTGTTAGTTGTTGATGTTGTTACAGGGTGGTTAAGCTTCACCAGTGGCCTCCTTCCCGAGGCAATTCCCTGCTCTCCCCTGCTAGAGGGGCACCCTAAGCCATTCACCCCATCCGACTTCAGAGTGTACTCTTTGAGTTTGGCAACTCACCACCAGCATCCAACCAAATCTAGCGGATCAACGGCGCGTCAACTTAGTTCCTGGTCAGCTCGCGAGTTGTTTGCGTTGACATGGCCCGGTGGGGTTTAAGCTGGCTTTGATGGTTGCTGCTAATTCGGTGCACATGGTGACGCGCGGTGTCGCTCTGCTATAACGTATGCGGCGCCTGGGTCGATTTCGTTGGCCTGCAGTCAGCTGCGAAACGCACGTAGGGAGCAGTAAATCCATGATTTCTCGGTTTCCCGGGTCGCAAGAGTTTGTCGATCGGTCGTCATGTCCGTACACCACACCACCGTACGTTCACCGCACACCGGGAGTTTATGTATGTATGTATGTATGTATGTATGTATGTATGTATGTATGTATGTATGTATGTATGTATGTATGTATGTATGTATGTATGTATGTATGTATGTTGTTACAGGGTGGTATAGCTTCACCAGCGGCCCCCTTTCCCAAGGCAGTTCCCTGCTCTCCCCTGCGAGAGGGGCACCCGAATCCGTCACCCCATCCGACTTCAGAATGTATTCGTTGGGTTCAGCAACTCACCACCAGCATCCAACCAAATCTAGCGGATCAACGGCGCCTCAACTTAGTTCCTAGTCAGTATGTATTTATCTATCTATCTATCTGTATATATGTATCTATCTATCGATCTATCTATCGATCTGCCTATCTACTATCTATCTATCTAATTGGAGGCTTTATTTCGCCGGGGTCCGCGATTAAGTTGGTGTTGTGATTTTGGTTCGTCCTTACAGAGATAGTTGTCGTTAGCTTTATATCACCGCATTGGCCATTTGGAATAGCTGACAATGCAATGACAGGAGTGCGTGCATATCGTGCACAATTTGCGTCGACTGTCGACACGTGTTTTTCATCCTCGATTCGGCTATTAGTACCACAACAGTGGCAAAACCGCTGCCCCCTGGGGACATGGTACTTGCCCCTTCGTGCTCTGTTTGCCTCCAAAGCCCAGCAACATAAACGAAACTGCATTAGCTTACGATGTGCTAAACGAGGAATGAAAACCTTAGCATGTGTTGGCCACATAACGGCTGCGGCTCCCGAAAAGTTCAGCCCCATCCAGTGCTTATACTTCGCCATTTGCACTCCCGGTTGCTTCCCATCTTATGGGTACTCCTCTGGCAAGACAGTCAGACGCGTATGGTCCCAGCCGCTCATCAAACGCTCTCTTAGTGCCGTTATCATCGCTCCTTCGGGTAGAGGTCTACTCAACAACCAGTCAACACGCTCCTTTACCCCCACGACTTCTTGCGGTATTCTGCTCCAAATACTGCACTCCAAGAAGGAAAACAGTCGTAACATTGAGATTCCCCAACCCAGCTGGACTGCGCTATCCTTCAAACAGGCTTCAAACATGCCCTCCGCAAGGTTGGCTTTATCCCGCCGCCTTCCCACCCTGTCCACGACCTCTGCCAGCGCAAAAGGGCCCCACGCCTGGCAGCCATACAACAGAATTGCTCGGACTTGGGTTGCAAAACACCGCATTCGCACATCGGGGGCAAACAGCTTCATTTTGTCCGACTTTGCGCTTAAGGAAAACATAGCGGACCGCCCTGTATCACATAACTGCTGACGGCACGCACTAAAAGGCCGTTCTGGCCCATATACCAAGCCCAGATAGCGAGCTCTATCTTTGGCAGGTACTACCCGGCCTGACAGCCGTAACTGTTGACATCTCTCGCTAAGTTCCGATTGCTGGGTGCCATCACATGCAAAAACAAGCCTTTCACACTTTGAGACATTTGGTCGCATCCCAAAAGCTTCACAAAACAAGTCCACAAGATGTAGCAACTCAGACATTCGCTCTAGTGACGTCGCTAGCAGACTAACATCGTCTGCATACAACAGTATGGAGACGCGCTTGCTGTCCACAAGGGGTGCGTCATACTTACGTACTCCAGCTTCTACAAGGTCATGAGTATCAATCAGATCAGCTAGTGTCTCAATGAAGAGTCAAAACAACCCCGTAGATAAGGGACACCCTTGCTTCACGCCTTGCTTAGACTCAAACTCTCCCCCCACTTTCTCATTTACCTTCATCACCATGGACACCTCCTCGTACGCTTTTCTCAGAGCACCTAGCATGGGGCCGCTAATCCCCCTCTCCTGCAACCGAAGGCACATGTGCTCGCGAGGCACCCTATCAAAGGCCTTCTCAAAGTCATACTGTATTATTATCAATGGCGGTTGTCCCGCGATCCGATGCCGCCTGACCAGGTGTTGCTTGACAAAGAGGGGATGAGCAGTGCCAAAACCCCGCCTGAAACCCGCTTGGCATGGGTGCCGCAGGTCCAGTATTTCCCCAGCACATACCAGGCGGTTAAGGATCACTGACGCATAGCATTTCGCAAGTGCTTCTCCAACTGCAATGCCCCGATAATTTCCTGCCACCAACGGTCACCCTTCTTCAAAATTGGGGATACCACCGTTTTGTAAACTGCTGGATGATGTA